>NW_013668834.1:99673-111291 GCF_000517525.1 Limulus polyphemus
AGGTGTCAATGGTTATACAGCTGCTGCTATTTGCTAAGTAGTCAAATAAACATGAAACTACCCTACACAATGTACAATGATGCTTTTAGTAATATTGCTTAGGTTTTAGTACAATACTTACAGCCATATTTGCTGTAGGCTGGAAGAGTAATTGTGTGTGTGTATATATATATATATATATATATATATATATTGCAAATTGTGGTGTCTGTCTGAGTGTTCATCTGTCTCCCGTTTACGGCAGTTGCTTCCTGCACTGTGTTTGAATAGCTTTGCATGCCAGCAAAGCTCAACATTCACTTTTGAAATGACAGGAGAACATGCATGAATAACGTTGATGCCAAATTTTACTGCGCAAGCAGGATATTATACACTAAATTGTTAGAAATTAATCACATTATCATTCACATTTCAAAATGTGTCGTAACTTAAAGAATAAAAATGTGGATTTACCATATGTTGTTGTTGAGCAGCTCTTAGTATGATTGAATTGCTCAACAATTACTTTTCGTGGTGGGTGGTATATGTAGCTCAGAGTTTTGGCTGTGAGTGAAACCAAGAGTGCAACACAAGTAACCTTTTTAAAGTAAATGAAATAACTTAGATTGATAATTAACTTAAACTTTCCATTCACTGGGGATGGGTACTTTTGTTTGTATTAAATAATAATGAAGAACAAATGGACGATCTCTATTATGGACCACTACCATGGTTCATGATAAATAAGATCATTTTGAAAGCAGTTTTTTCTATTTAAATCTCTTTCTCTTATCCAACATAGTCAATTACACAACTGATTATTTTAATTCAGAACATGCATATTCTATTAAAAGTAAAATTTTTGGTATTAAAAATTATTACAACGTTGATTATGTAAGCAGTTTGATTGTTTAAAGATGGATCCCCCCCATCTAATTTCCTATTGATAGAATTCTTAAAAACAGTACGTCTTTTCTTTCACTATTGGTACCTTTATGTATTTTTATTGCACTTTTAATTTTTATTATGTTAAAAAAAAACAATAGTAGCACAATTTCCTACCCTTTGTTACAAACAAGTTTTTGTGTCACCCGTATAACGGACAGGTACTCCAGCTAATTATTATTATTTAATCATAGATGCTTAAGTTTTAGTTAATTTTCTTAAAACATAACACTGTAAGTAAAAAGTATCTAGAAAAAAATTAATTTCTAGTACGTATGATGTTCCAAAATTGATTTGTACTTTCTTGTAATACTTGCTAAGCCTTGTTTATTCTTTAAAGTAGAGGGAGAAAACAAATTAATTTTTTGGATTTCAGAGATCATTTTTGAAAAACAAAAAATTATCAAATCATTATACTGGTACACACAAAATGATTGTAATTTACCTGGCTTTCTAACTAAGCTATATGTGGGTTAAAAAATCTTGTTTCTCTTCAGAGCAATGATTTATTCAATAGACTTCAACATTTACAGCCAGATACAATTTTGCCCTTCAACTCTGTTAGAAACAACTGTCAGATTTACATAGTTTGGAATGTGCTCTTTCTATTAATTACAGATATTTACTTAAGAGAAGTAGGTATGAGTAGACAAGGGGTTTCAAAAGAATGGAGTTGTGGGTGGGGCTACCTTCATAGGTATATTGTTGTTTCAGTTTCTAATTTCTTAAACGTATGGTAGGCATAATAAAACATAAACTGAGCAATAAGACAAAAAAACATTTTTAATATTTTCTCTTTAATTAAGAAATTAAAACATTAAATTTTGAAAATAACTAAATTGTTGTGACATGCACCTTTTGACTTGTCCATTGAGAAAGCATTGAAATGAGGGTTTTTCAAAAATAGTTGTCTTTCTCTAGACTGTGAAGTGTCTTCTTATCGTTCCCAATCCTGAATCGGCACTAAATGAGGAGGCAGGAAAACTTCTGTTGGAAAGATATGACGACTACTGCCAGCGAGCAAAAATGATGACCGAAATTCATGCTCGCCCTCCAAAACTTGCAAAAGAAGGTCTTGAGATGGATCCAGCATCTTCGTCAGCAGGTACCATAGTCAAGGGTGTTGAAGGTCCAATGGCCAAAAAACATGCCTCTGAGAAAAGTAAAACAATAGCAGAAAAGAAAAACTTGAAAATTATGAAAGAAAAGAAGAGAACCTTGAAGAGGTTATGAGGGTATAATGTATTGTCAGCCATTTTTAATTATTAGTGAGATGGGCAGATACAGAAATAAAAACATATCGTGTATGCCCATTGTATGTGTGTGGGTGTACACATTTAATGTGTGATGTATATTGTTCATTTTATTGTGAAGCCCCTTATGTACAAAATGGAAAATAACAAAACCTATTTTAAAACCCATATCAATTGCCATATTTTATAATACTAATGTATATTTGCAGTAGTAAAAATCATTTAGGCTTTCATTACATTATCATTGTAACATGAGAAGAAGGTGCATAGGAAATAGTGTCTTTTTGAAAGTGAATTAGCTTAATAGGTAAAAAATTAAGTCCCCAGAATTATAAGTCCAAGTTTCTTTTTCCTCTGGGTATTTATGTTTAGTAATTAATCAGGGATGTACAAAGTGAAGAGTAATTGCTACTTTTCTGTTTAATGTTTAAAAATTAAGATATAAATCTTTGTGTTTGGATTTATAATTGGTTTATTCATTCCTTGCTTATCATTTGGAGTTTGTGGGAAAAAAATCCCTCATATTTATACATGTGCTACTTAAGCCATCTACGTATCTAATATGTTAGGGTGGAAGTATTAAGAAGTAAAATGTGACATTATTAATGGGACATTTAACATAAGAATACTGGAATGTATAGTTTTATTAAGTAAAATTTAGTGGGGGGGAACCAATTATTCTTAAAGCTCAAATTAGGAATTTATATTTCAAAGATTTCCAATTTAGTCACCACCAGTAGGTGCATTTTGTCAGTGTAACAGGGTTAACTGTTCAAATTAATTATTGAATAATCATAATTTAATAAATGAGCATTGTTTTGAGATTTAAGTGCTATTGGCCAAGTGTAAACATGTATGTAATAATCTTAGTGCCAACATGGTTTTAACAAAGGATAACTTAAGGTTAATTATGTATGAATATGTAAACGGCTCTTTCAGAAGAATGAATAAAGTCTAATGTAAGTATGTTGTATAATGATTCAAACGTGGGCATGGTCAAAGAAATGAATGGGTATGTGAGAGTGAGCTGTTCTTGTTATGTTCTTCATAGTGGGATATAGCTGGAATTCTCTGGTTTTGTGTATTATGGTAGAAGAGTAGGAAAAATTTAGGTTAGTTTGTATACAGAGCCAGGCCTAAATCACGTGCTAATAATAAGATTAAACACCTTACTGAATAGCTTTTCCTTTATCTGTAGGCAAACTCAATTGATACAGGGATGACAATAAATGTATATTGTAAGATACCAGAAATTCTGTCTTTGTTAGCCTTGAATTTAATTGAAGTCATTCTGAATTAAAATTTTAGCATTACATTAAAAGTCATCCCCTTTTTATATACATATTTATATGTTTTAATTACGAAGTATAATATGTAACTGTGAAACCTGTTTTTAAATATTTGTTAGTGCCATTATAGCATAAAACAAGATCAACAACACATTATTGGCATGCATGTTTTATGAGTAGAGAGTGCAGTATATTGTATGCTGTAATACATTTATATCATGAGATATAGATTATTCAGTCGTTTTGTACTTGATGTTGTGGTATGGATTTTGTCATAAAATTTTCAATTCCTATCCTGTTCTAACAATGGTGTTATGTTCATGAATAATTGGGATACTGGTACGAGACTTGGATATAATGTAATGCAGGAAACTACTAATGCTTATTATCTTCATTTTATGTTTATTTCTTGGACAACATGGTGGTTACATCAAAACCTTGAGCATTGATTACTTTATAATTATAACTTTCTGTTCTGATAGCAGAGGAATTTCACTGACACACTTGGTATTGTGATTCTTTAATTGTTCACTCCAGCATTCTTTATGTCTTAAGTGTGGCGTAGTTGTTTTACAAGGAAAGAAAGTGTCAGTTAAAATTTTGCTTCTTACAAACCTTCCACATCACAAAAGGGTTCATAAAGAGGCATAGTCTAAGTGTTTCCTATTAAAAATTTCTCTGATTTTTGTGTAACTATCATATTTCATGGAACACTTCATTAAACATTCTTTTGAAAAATAAAGCTCATGATTTTTAATAGTACTTTGTGTTTAATTTGAGATTCCATATTTGATTGTGTTTGTGTTAAAAATCAACCACTGGTAGGAATTACAAACAATTGTTTAGTTGAAAATTGTGTTTTATTTACAGCATCAATTCAATAAATAAATGTATAGTAGACATTATTTAATTAATACACAAGAAACCATAATATTGGTAATTGTTGAAAATTAAAGAGCTGGGGTAATGCATAATTTCAAAAATAATTTGTTTAATTAAAAATTATTTTAAGCATAATTATCTGATTATATAGTACAAGCTGAAATACCCATTAACTGATGGGGAATGTTTAAACTTAATTAAAACAATTTAAGTTTAACAGCAATCATATATTTCAAATTAATAATTTGAACATAAACTTTATCTAAAAATTTTAAAATTATAACAAAGCTTCTTCATAAACAACATTTGCAGTTTGCTTTCCAACTACCAACAAATAAGGATTTTGAGGTGATCCCACCCTTAGGCACCCTACCTCTCATTGACCATGAGAAAAGCATGGTTGTTTGAGAAACAATCCAACAACTGTCATACTTTGACCTTGAATCCCTTTATAATATTCATTCAACATTATCTAAGGCACCAACCTGTAAAGATTGAGGTTGACTCAAAAGACTGGGAGTAATTAACCAACAAGCTTTACGAAATAGAAATAGCATTAAGTTCAATTTTGGTTGAGATTGGCCCAATAGGCTTGGAGGAGTTAGGGTGCCAACAAACATGTTTTGTATTTATTTATATATATATATATATATATATATACACACACACACATAAAACTAATTTCATCAGCTCATTTGTTTCTTCTTTCCTTAAGCCCCCGTGTAGCAACATGTCAGAATGTATTAGTATAAATTTTAATTTGAGGCTACATTATTTGTGGAGTCATAAGTAAACTTCATTGTTAAGAGTGTGGTGGGCTTTCTATAAACAAGTGTTGTCAAAACTGATTGAATACTCTTGCTTTGTGCATTTATCTTTTTAAAACTAAATCATGATTGAACTTACAACCTAATGGGTTAAGACCAAGGAAGTGCAATTAAAACGTTTTTAAATACCTTAAAAGTATTTTCAGCAGTTGGAATTAGTTTGTTTCCATTTATCAAATATGAGGTAAAAAAATTCATTTCTTCCAAAATGATTGATATTTTCCTCACAGTGACTTGTCTAAAGAATATTTAAGATATTCTGTTTAAATAAGTATTCTAAGGAATTGGAAAATTTCAAATGCCTGATACTCTGTGTGTGTGTGTGTGTGTGTATTTAAACGAATGTACTAATATCAGTTTGTTTTTGTGAGGTCTGCTAGTATATTTCAGAGACAAAATTACTTTTGTTTGATTTATACATGCACACATTTTGTTACTAGGTGTTATTAGCCATCCCCTTTTATGAAGTATACAACAAATCAGAGACCCAAACTTAAACAAAAATAGTCAACATTTGTAATATTTAAAGTTGTATGAAATTACAACTAATTTTTACAGTAAAAAACATTTTGCTACTGTGTATGCTTAGTGTGTCCAAGATAAACCAGTATTAAAGTGTTAAGAAAATTTCAGTGTGCATAAAATCTTCATATAATTCAGTACATGTATTAAATGTTTTTAGTGCTGTTAACATACTTTGTACAAAATAAAAATTGCTTTTATCTGGAAAGTGTTTGTTTTCTTCATAAATACTAGATTGGTATGTTTTTATATGGGGTGGGAAATACGAAGACATGGGTAAAAAGTGTATAATTTTATATAAATATAGTTTTCCCAAAAATCAGTCAATTTAATTAAAAATATTTCCTAGGATGATGACCGGACATACCAGAGTAGAATTCTCCAAAACCTTATTTTTTACTTAAAATATTACAGGTTTGTACATCAGTGTTACAAACTGTTGATTTGCATGTTGAAATAGTTTCTGTTGTCAGGCAGATCCTGTTGGATTATTAGATAAAAAATGCAAAGTCAAGTCTTACTACTCAGTGATAAAGAAGCTGTTTTATTTCCATAAGTTCCATGTAAATATGAGCCTAACTTTAAATGAAAGCTAAATTGCTACTAACTTCTCCCATATCTCTAGTTCTTTGTTGAAATACAAACTCAGAATTTACTAAGTTCTTCATAAGAACTGATTGCTGACTCTAATTATTGGTTAAAGTACAATTCTGATTAATTGTTTGTTTTTTTATAAAACGAAAACTGTTACATACCTCAGTTACAGATGGGGACCATTTATTTGTGGTATAAATCCAAACACTCAACTGATGTTGCTAAAGTGATGTTATCAACTTCTAAAGCTATTTCATTGGCTCCATTTGCAGCTAGTCATACAGTTTAGGCAATTATCCAGGTCAGAAAACATGGGGGCCAAGAAAAGGAAGAATTAAAAGACTGCTTTCTATCAAAATATGGATTCATAGCACATACTAGAAACTTGATTGATGTTATTTGTATGAGAAGATTTTTTTATTTATAAAAAGAGCCGCGGTATATCTTGAAATGAGCAGTTTTTAAATTGACACGTGATCTGGGTCTACACACCTTAAAGATATTTTTGATGCTTTTGGCAAACATTTAGGTTCTGACAAGGGTCATAGGCTTGTTTAGGTCTATACTGCTTGTAGAAACTTAGGGATATGTCATGGTGTGGCTCTGATATCAAGTTTGTTTTGTATTAAAACTAATAACTATGAATGATTTGTTTGATTTTGATGTATAGTCCTTTGCTTGCCACTAATAATTAACTGTGACAGTATGTCACATGTTATACAATCATCTGAAGTATCTTAAGTTACTAGTGGTAAGTAAAGAACCAAAACTATTTACATTCCATCACTAAATGAGGCCTATTTTGTTTGCTTTGTTTTTCAAAACAGCACTGATTGGCTGTGAATTCTGCAAAGCTATACTACAGTGGAAGTAGGAAACCAAAGAATAAATTAGGCCTCAATACATATTTTCTTAACTGAAATTTGGTGAGGGGAAAAAATTGACATAATAATAAATTATTACACACTTCCTTCTGATTCGTATATCAACAAGCTGTCAATCATTAACTCTTAGTTTGCTGTGGACACAACTTCATGGTTCTGTAAAAACCCATATCTTAATTTTTTTCCATTGGTTGATATTCAGGTACTGTTAGAGTAGAAATGATAATCAATGAACCTTTAATTAAGAGTTTAGGTTTAAGATAATTTATTTATAAAGCCAGTTGGCTGTTCTCTCACCAGTGTATTTCAAAAGAAAATCATGGTGGATGACCTTTGCCTTTCATGGTGATGTGAAAGTACCATCTCCACGGTTAAGAAGATGCTGTAATACAGTTTAGAATCCAGATGGACAGGCAATCCTGAAATCTAGTCCTGTTAGTAACATTTTCATCATAATGGCTTTTCATTTTATCAATTGCTGATTTAATTCTTAGATTAGAGTCATGTATGGAAGATTTGGATGCTAAGACAAGGAAATAGTTGTAGTTATAGGTTATAACATTCGTTTGGAGAAGTTAAGTATATTTCAATATTTGTAAATTTTATAGTGTTTTTTTTAAATTTAAAAGCATAAGTTACTGTGTATTATTATTATTATTTGATAACTACTGAGAATGTAATACATTAGTAGGTTTAAATTATCATTTAGTTGAGTGTAACTAGAAATGCATTGTACATCATAGCTGTGGTACTGAAATTTGTAATTAATGAAATAAGTACTGGTTAGTAGAAGATTCTGTTGTTATGTTTATGTACATTTTAATACAGTTTGGGTTAGTGGGTATAATAACAATTTTAGCCATAATTTAAGCTTATTCAGTTATTGGTAAGTTATAAAACAGGATAAATTATATTATTACATAAATGTAATCTAAAGACTGGTTATTTGACACTTCTTGTTATAAAGACAAACTTGGTTACTTTAGTGAAAAGATAAGGTAATAATAAAAGTGTTAATATATTTAACTCAAATGTTAGGCTTAACAGTGTTATCAGTAGGCTACTTGTATTTAGTGTTATTTATTATTAAGCTACAGTGGTTAAAAGTAGTGTAAATGTAGTGCTAGTAAGGTACGATATGTGTAAGGAATGAGTTTTATTTGGTAACTTGGAACTGGTATTCACATTTATGGAAGCTAGTAGTGAAGATATACAATTTATATATATAGTTGGTAGTTTGGAGAAATTGAAGGCTATCCTAAATAGAGTAAAGGATAAACTGTGGAAAATGGCAGCAAGATTTAAAGAACTTAAGCTTTTGCATGCAAAAGATACAGTGGCTTATAATGACTCAGGAAATTGAAAACAGTACTAATAGGGCTAGTATTAGAGGATTTATTTATAATGATCAGATTCTTTCAAGTAATAGATTTCAGCCATTAGCTTGTGCAGATGAGGAACTAGGGGAGGTAAGGGTAATAAAAGGAACGAGTAGGAATGTGAATGTAAAACATAAGGAGGTTATAATTATAGGTGATTCTTTAGTACAGCACATGGATAGAGTAAACAGGGAGAACATAATTATGCTATCTTGGGGTAGGGGTGGAGGACTTAACCAACAGAGCAAGTGTTATAGTGTTGCAGTCTTTGTAGTATGCATAAGGGTTAATGATGTAGGGAATGTTAGGTTAAGTGAGTCTCAGGCCTGAATGCTTGTCGTAGGCTAATATTGTAAGGATGAGCAAGTTGGATGGATTTATGGGATCAATTCAATAAGCTAGGGGCTAGTTTGCTTGCAAGGGATATTAACTGTAGGGACAGTTTTAAACTGGACTAGATGTCAGTGAGGGCCAGAATAATGAACAAAATATGTTGAAAGTACAAAAGTGGTTTTAGTAGTAGGCTAAACTGATATTAGAGCATGATTGGAATGGAGGATTTTGACGTAATTGGAATATCTGAAACTTAGCTAAATTTAGACATTTATGATGATAGGATTTCTTTGAAATACAGTGTTATAGGCTTAATAGGGACAGAGTAGTAAAAAAGAGGTGTAGGAGTGACTTTTTTTTTTATATAATGTGAAAATAGCAAAGCTAATAGCAATGAAGATGAATCTGTTTGGGTTTCTCTTAGTGGTTATATGGGGAGAAGGCTTTTAGTTTGAATTTTTTATAGACCACCAGATGAAATGAATAAACTGTAAAAGCTATAAAATGTATAAATCAGTAGTAAGGATTTTTTTTAAATATATTAAGGGTGAGCAAAATGTTTGGATGAGAGTAGGGCATTTGATAAATGATGGAAGGCTAATATCCAATGATTATGGGATGACTGAGTTATATTAAGCAATATTCTTCATCCTGAACAGTTGTTAGATAGAAAAAAGATGATCATGTTAATTCTGAGCTTTAAGAAAAAGTTAGAAGCTTAAATAATGATGAAGTTCTGGGCCAGATAATATTTATCCAATGGTTTTGAAGATTAAGGATTGGATATGTGAGCCACTTCATATTATTTTTTCTTTGTTATTGAATATCAGGCAGGTGTCAGAACATTGGAAGTTGGGTAATGTTACTGTTACCACTATTTGGAAAAGAGGTGATAAAAATTGTCCCACTAATTATACGACTATTAGTCTCTCATCATTGATGGGCAAAGTCTTTTCAAAGTCTGATTAAAAAATGTTTTACAAAGTCATTTCAATGTTTAATTTTTTTTTAAATAGCCAGCATTATTTCATTTGGGGAATATCTTACATTACTAATATTTTTTGAAGAAGTTACTGGTTATGTAGATGAGGATGTATGTGTGTATGGATTTTTTATATCTGAATTTTTAGAAAGCATTTGATAAAGCACCATGTTAACCCATTCACTGCACGTGGGACGTATATTTCCATGTGCACTGGGAAATATACATCCCAGCTGCAGTGAATGGGTTAAAAGGCTTGTTAAAACAATTATCTGTGTAAGTGTGAGGGATAGATTGGCTCATTGGATAGAAAATTGGTTTGAAAGCAGAGGGTTGTTATAAATGGAGGACAGTCAAGCTGGACTTATGTTACAAGTGGGGTATCCCAAGGCTCAGTGTTGGGCTTTGTTGTTTTCGATTTATATCATTGACATAGATGAAGGAATAGTCGATGAGTTATTGTATAGGTTATTTAGTAGGCCATATTTGGAGTACTGTGTTCAGTCATATGCTCTTTACCTTAGAAAGGACAGTGAAATTTTGGAAAGGGTTCAGAGAAATGCTATTAAGTTGATACCTGGAATGGAATGGTTGTCATATGAGGACAAGTCAAGATATTTGAAATTTTTTCATGGAAAAAAAAGTGTTGGTCGGTTCTGAAAAGATTCATTCTGTAGACACTGCCTCTCTACTGAATATATGTCCTAGGAGACTTCTGTTGATGGAAAAATTCACACTTGGAATTTGGTTTCAGGTTATTTTTCTTTGATAAATTCAGTGATTAGCCTTTCACAAGTCATTGAAGGTCTTCCCATTTGTGACTGATATTCAAGAAGATGAATATGGCATTCCAAGCTAGTCCAGAGAGAACACACACAATTAGTCATTTTGTAGTGGGTACAATAAATAATTCGTATGGTAACACAAAACATTGCTTTAACCCTTTTCTGAAGTAAAGGCTGTTCTTTCTCATCTTGCACTTGACAACATCAACTCTTCAAATCTAACACTGAAAACTATTTTGTCCCAGATAAAGCCTCCAAAGAAATCAATTTTTGACAATGGGTAGAAATGCTTTGTGACATCATTCATCTGAAAATGTAAAAGTTAACAGTAATGATTTCTTTAAATACATTAAGGGGAAACAAAATGTCAGGATAGGTATAGGACCCTTGAGGGATGTTAAAGGAAGGCTAGTATCTGATGATTATGAGATGGCTGGGTTATTAAATTTTACTTTTTCTTCGGTTTTTACTAATGAAGATTTAAGCAGTATTCCACATCTTGATCAGTTGATAAATGGAAACGAGATAAAACAAGATGACTGCATTAATTTTGAGCTGGTTAAGAAAAAATTGGGAAGTTTAAAAAATGATAAGGCTCCTGGGCCAGAAAATATTTTCCCAAGGGTTTTGAAGGAAGTTAAAGATTGGATATGTGAGCCACTTGCTACTATTTTTCGTCAGTCCTTAAATAGTGGGTAGGTACCAGAGGATTGGAAGTTAGCTAATGTAACTCCTCTTTTCAAGGGAGGTGATAAAAATTGTCCTAGTAATTATAGACCCATTAGCCTAAATAGTTGTGGGAAAAATTTTGGAAAGTTGATTTGCAAAGTCATTTAACAAAGCTTAGACTTTTATTGGATAGTCAACATGGTTTCACTGAGGGAAAATCATGCCTTTCAAATCTTTTAACATTCTTTGAAAAGATTACTGCTGATGTAGATGAGGGTAAGGATGTAGATTTGGT
>NW_013668834.1:112242-113997 GCF_000517525.1 Limulus polyphemus
CCAATGACATAGGTGAAGGGATAGTCAATAAATTACTTAAATTTGCACATGATATTAAGGTCTTGGGTGTTGCTAGCTATGAACAGGATGCTGCTGATTTACAAAAGGATTTAGTGAGTTGGGCAGATGAGTTTTAAATATAATAAATGCATGTGGGTTATCATAATTTGGATGGGAATAACCTTAATAGTGTTATGAAGAAAAGAGATCTTAGAGTAATAGTTGATCAGTCTCTAAAGCCATCCAAGCAATGTGCTGTTGTTAGTGGTAGGGCAAATAGGATTTTATGTTGTATCTATAGAAATATTGAATACAAGTCTAAAGAGAATATACTGTCATTATACAGATCACTGGTTAGCCCACATTTGGAATATTGTGTTCAGTCTTGGGCTACTTACCTTAGGAAGGACACTGAATTGTTGGAAAGGGTTACTAGAATGGTGCCTGGGATGGAGGGGTTGTCATACTATGAGATGCTGAAATCTCTCAAATTGTTTTCTCTTGAAAAAAGAAGAGTTAGGGAGGATCTGATTGAGGTGTTTAATATTGTAAAGGGAGTTGATATATCATATTTTTTATATTTAACAATGATAATAGTAGGACTAGGGGACACAAGTATAAATTTTGGCAAGGTAATAGTCATCTTCAGCTAAGACAGTGTGTTTTTCTAACAGGGTGGTTGTCCTTTGGAATGGGTTGCCTTCAGATGTTGTAGAGGCAGTAAATTTAAGTGAGTTTTAGAAAAAGCTTGATAAGTATATGAATGAAAAGGGCTGGGTTTAACATTTTTTTATTTTCTTTTAATCATTTTAATTTAGTTTAGAGGATGGAACAGCCGAGATGGATGAATTGGTCCCAAAATATGTTATATTTATTATCTTTCAGCAGTCCTATCTGAATCTTGTGGACTCATCCTTCATATGTACAATAGGTGAGGCCTATGGACTTGTACTCATTTCTATTACTCCTTGTTTCATGACTTCCATTCCTTTGAGAGCCTCAGCCTGTTTGGAAACTTGGAGTCAACTGTTCAACTAATGTATTGAAACTACAACTCCAGTATCAATCTCAAAAAAGATTTGTATGGTATAACTCATGAAGTCCATTGGAAAAAGTAACTTTAAGTTCTAAGAGCATGTCATGCAGTTTGTGAGATTAATTGTAAAGCTTTCTCAGATCCTGCAAATGAGGTGACAATTCCTTGTACTTGGAGATTTGATATTGGACTTTCTACACCTATATTTTTCTAAATGTGACTTGTACAGCTTCACATCTTTTGAATCTGTCTAGAATTGACTCACTTTTCATGGTTTGTTGTGTTCTTGGCCAACCAACAATCCCTCAGGACAAGTGCTCCATAACTAGAAGAAAATTTGTTCCTAGTAAGTCCTGGTATCAGTATTTCACTTCTTGTTGTACCTGGAAGTTCAATATTTGGTGTTGTAATTTCTGGTCATAGATCTTAAAATTGTGTGAAGTAAACCTAAACCTCACATCCGTTTCTGCATGAAATTTATTCCCAATATGCACTCTTCCTCCTTGTGAATTACTCTCCATCATGTTATATAGAGAAGCTAATCACAGTGAGGTTGACTTCCATCTTTAGCAGAATGAGTCAGTAGTAGCTGTAGAACCATTTTCAAACAACATTACAAGCTTTTCCATCAATGAATCCATTGAAATGTTTATTTAAATAATGAACTCATCAGGGCAGATGCAGTATTATAAACTGAACTTTGCTCATTGAGTCTAGCT
>NW_013668834.1:114207-124168 GCF_000517525.1 Limulus polyphemus
TCTGTTGATTCTTTGCAATCTCGGCTGTTATATCCATGTTTATTTCCTACAAGTTTTGGTTTACGGTTCCTGGTAACATGCCCTTTAAAGTTATATTTGAAATATATCATCTTGTGATTTATGTCTAATTAACCTTTTGATTTATTTTGGACTTTTGTTAGGGGAGTTAATTTTTCTACACTAACCAATTCCAAGATTTCTGGATCATGTTTTTAGTTGATTATCTACAGCTTTCATTGCTTCCTTTACACATGTACATCAGTTTATTTTATTGAAATTTTGCACATCCTCTATAGCACTGGATAAGATATTTGGGTGAGCCTTACCACATCTTCAAGTCCAGCTTTCTTCATTTTCCTCTTAAACTTTGGTTTAGAAACACTTTTATTGTGACATGTGAAATACATTGGTAAGGCTATTACTAATGCCTGATGGCTAATGCTTTTAAGTCTGGTCCTCTTAAATGAGCTGCAAGATGAATAAGTTCACTATTACATCCATTGAGTTTGGATTTTGTTTCAAAATGTGCCTGTTCTGATATCTTAGGCTGTTGTTTTTCAATTTGGTAATGTTGCAGAAGTTCATAAAATGATGTGGTTTATTTGAGGAACGTCATATGTGACACAATAGTAATGGCACAGGTGAGTTCTCCTATTCCATAGATAATGACATTTTTGGTTGATATATTTGAGTGAAGAGGTGTGGTACTTGCATTTACCATTTCATTTTCCAGGCATTTTATTGTGAGGTTGATAGTATCTTGTACTTTTCCAGTTCTGTTATCATTCTGTATATTTCCTATGAATTACCCAATCTCATCTTCAATTTGTAATTGTTCCTAAAGTTTTGATCTCTTTTCTTTTCTATACAACATTTCATAATTTCCAATCTTGCTTTGGGCACATCATTTTGAAATTCAGTGCATTTTCTTTTTTTTACCAAAATAAACACACTGATGATAACAATGTTGTAATAGTTTCTGTTGTTGGGAACAATAAGTAGACAGGAAATTACTAATGTGGATGATTTGGTACTGTTTTATTTTTTTTGTACTGTATGTTTCAATCAGAAATTTAAGTTAAACTTATGTTATATGGACCAGTCATTTGCAACCTTTATATATAAAGTACTAATTCTAGTGCCTTTTCAAGACCTAGATCACTTGAGAAAAAAAAGGAGCTATTTAGTAGGACAAGTATGGCATTTACTTGCCAATGCTTAATATTAAACAACTCCTCCCCAGGATGTAATTAGTACTTCTACTAATAGATGTCATTTTACCTCCTACTTTGTTACAACGTATGTACAGACTTAAATATTCAGAATTAAATTATTTTTATACTTATACCATTACTTTGCAAATTCTTTGTGTCATGTTGAATAGGAAACATTATTCTAGAACACCATATTTTAGAAATGTTTAGTATTCTATTTGATTTCCTTGAACAGAATACATTTACATTGCATGTACTTCTGTCATCATAAGAAATGACAAAACTTGCCTCCAGTTTTGGATTTTTTTTTACAGATTTTAACTGGATGAAATTATATGACAGCTTTAACAAACACTGGCTGTATTTACATATGCAATTAAAAAATTGAATTTTTTTATTAGAAAAAAAAATACCGTTTCTGAATGAAACAGGAGCAGTAAAGTAAGACTTTTAACTAATTAGGTTTAATATGAAAATATAGCAATAAATGATATCTAATATCAAAGTCAGTTTGAAACTACATATAAAATTTTTATCATGGTCACAGTGACTTAAGGATTATCCAGTTTGTATTTCAAAAATCCTTTGTACTTTTTTTTTGTACCATCATATTCATAAATCTCCAATAACTGGAATAATGATAACTCAACTTATTTTGATAAATCTAATCACAGTAAGTAAAAATGTGTTTAATGTTTACTTCAAAATACCATGATGTGAATAGCACAACATAAACATTAAAAACTCCTGCTTCAAGCAAATAGCATATACAATCTCAATTGCAACTTACAGAAGCAAGTAAAATGGGAATGAAACTTTTATTTTTGATTTCATTGAATACCTTAAGGGACAGATAAAGCAAGGTTTTAAAGTCTCTGGAATGTATGTTGTTTTTAAACAATTGATGTTTTTTTCATCTAAATTATCATTTTCATGTGCTCGATTTCTTCGTAAAATAAAACTGATTCTGTGTTATGAAGGAGTCAGTGAGATTTATTTTAACAATTTAATAACAACAGAATGAAACTTTTGAAACCATATATTTTAATCTAAAATCTTTCTGGTTTCGTTCACTGCACTGATGAAAAGCAAAAATAGGAAGTTCTAAGGTGAATGTTTCATCTGAAAGAGTCGTACAAAATGTTTAAAATGAATACGACTTGATGATATTCGACAATAATAAATGGAGATGAAAATCCAATACAATAAGTAATACACACACACAAAAAATTTTTTTTTTAAATCGCACGTTTCTGTAGAAAATTAAAAGTATGTAGTCCATTTGCACACAATTATAACCAGTAGACTGTGCAATGTGAGCATCTGGGGTGTTCTTGGTGTCTTCTTACATGACATCCATAACCAATTTAAACACAGAAATGCGATGAGCTTGGATTTTCATTAGTCCATCTGGAACAAAAGAGTTCTTTTAATTTGAGCTGTCAAAAAGAAAATATATCATATTTTGCAAAAAATGCAGAATTTCGTCTAAGGAAAATATTTTAATGAGTTCTTCCTGAACAACAATGAAGCACAAACTAAAATATTTTGCACAGTAGAAAAACAGTTTGTGCTTCAATGTTGTTCTTCCTGAGTAGTAGTAATACTGCGCAAAATATTTTAGTAAAAGATAGATCGTCCTTACTCTACACATGGAATTTAAAGAGGTGTCTCAGGTCACCATACAAGCAACATTCACAAATTAAACAAGTAAATAAGATAACAGTTTTAGTTTTTAGTGTGGTAATTTTGGAAGTTTAAAGAAACATTACTGGTTCTGTAGTACTGGTGTAAAAATAAAAAGATTTTCTTAGGTTCAATCAAATACTGAATAATGCTCTATGAATATATTTTTTTAAGTGAGACTAAATATCCAAAAGGAATGGATTATATTTCATGAGATCTTAATTTAATACAGGATCTCTTCCTCAACCAGAGGTACCTTGGTGACAGGGATAAGACGTAAAAAATCAGGATTTATTTGATTTAAGTGAAACTTGTACTATATCCCAAATATGATATGACAAATACAATTTAATACTATCTGTTTTGCAACCAATATGTCTGACACATGAGCTTTCTTCTTCTTTGGCCATCATTGCATCCATTTTTCAGACTAGAGACTAACACATTTTCAGCAACTAGCTCCAAGCCATACTGAATGTGGCTGGAACTTTGCTACTATTTGGCACACTGTTGTTAATTACCATTATTTCCTCAGTTACCTGCATGGTTCCGAGATGAACCTGTGCAACTGCTGTGGAAGCACTCAAAAATAGATTTATTGCTGACAAAGGCAGTAGTGGTATTTCACCAGATTGAAATCAAGATCTCCAATCTCAAAAAGAAAATAAAGAAAGGTCACAAAATTTGGCCTGGGGGGTGGGGGAAAAACATAATTTGTATGTGTGATTGTTACTGATAAGGTGGTGCAGCCAATCAGAGACTCTGTTTTGACTGCACATAACTTCCATTGTATGGACTGCATATTTAGATACAGCAGATTCCAGAATTTCCAATCGTATATGCAGTATCTCCAAGAAACAGTAACCGGAAGTTAACATCTTCATTAATCTGGAAATGTATTTCTCATAGATATTCACCTTTTCACATAGAAATAATATCTTCCCCGTGCATCTGCCTATGATGTTTGCATGGATGTTACATTACCCTCCTATTGGTGGAGGGCTTTTGTTCAATGATGATGTCATCATGCACCATCATAGTTCATGTTAAACACATGAATTTAGGTGAGAGACACTCCAAGATTAGTGGCATGCAAATCTCATAAGTAGATACAAGGAAAATAGCATTTCTATATGTGGAGGTGAGTTATTGTCTGAGAATTTTTTTTTCCTGCCACCCCAAAACACTACCTCACCTCTGGGTGAGGGAAGAGATCCTATGTTAATGCAGTATTTCTTCACTTTGCTAATTTCATATCAAACATAACCTCCTGACTTACATTCTGCTATAAATGATACATTTCATTAAACTGATTTCATTTTTAGATTAATTAAAAGTCCTTTAAAATTTACACTCAAAATATATGATTTCTATGTAATGAAAGGTTATTGGATATAACTTCAAAACCAAAATTGTGCAAGAAACAGCATTTATCTATAATGGTCTACATCTGTGGTGGTCATTTGTTCCCTACTAGACCCAAATCAACTATACTGGACTTGCAAAATCCAAAAGCTTGCCATTTTTATGCAGTAATAAAAAATTAGTGTTTACAATGCTGATTAATTTTTCTACTATTTGTTCGTAGACCACAACTACTCTATTTAAATATGTTTTTAATGTTAAGCCACCAATAAAAGGGTTCAAATTTTTATCTTCTGTCTAACATTTAATAATAGTAATAACATATATTTAGAAATAAGTCTTTAGTGATTTAGTAAGTTTGCTTTTAATCTTGCATGTTTTTCAAACAGTATGTTGTAAATTCTGATTTTCCTGAAAATTATCAAAAGTGAAAAAAAGATACATTTACTACTCATTCCATCATATCAATAAAATATGATTATTAGTCTGTCACTTACAATAGTTTTTAAACTGTAAAAGAAAAAATTTTTTTCTGTTGTTTAACAACATTAATTTGTGAATATTTAGCTATAAAAACCTACAATCACCTCAGACAACTGTGTTTTGGATTACTAATGCCATTAGTTGATGTTTTTAATTTCATCTATATAATAAGATTCAGTGTGTGTGTGTGTGTGTGTGTGTGTGTGTGTATCTGTCATGTAACTCCTCCTAAACCACTGGTCGAACATACTTATAAGTGGTACCAAATGAATCGTCTTGTTCCCGAGGTTTGCACAAAGGTAAAATTTTTCACACCACCCCCTAGGCAAATCCAGGGATTTTCTGAAATCCTCCAATTCCCTTAAACTGCTGGACTCACCAACTTTTAAATGGTGCCAAACAAACTGTCTTGGCCCCTAGGTTTTCACAAAAGTAAAACTTTTCACCCATCCCCTTTGGGAACCAACATATTTCACAAAAAAGTTTACAAGGATTTACTGAAAGCGAACCCCAAATTTGGAATTGATTTACATTA
Source organism: Limulus polyphemus (assembly GCF_000517525.1). Taxonomy (NCBI): domain Eukaryota; kingdom Metazoa; phylum Arthropoda; class Merostomata; order Xiphosura; family Limulidae; genus Limulus; species Limulus polyphemus. Next base: position 119,491 of record NW_013668834.1, read on the forward strand.
GAGCACATAAATAAGTAGGCCAACCATTAGTAAAGCAATTAGATTTGCATTATAGCGGCAATGATCATTAAACTGAAAAAGTGCAAAATAGTAGTTCTAGAATTAAATTTGCATTATAACAGCCCTGTAAACATGGGTCATAGGCCCACTGTTCACTAGTTTCTATAAATATTGCTCTACCCACTCACTCACATGAACTTCTAAAGAAAATTGGGATGACAAAGAAAAATCAAATTATACATACATAGCTGCATATAACTTATTAACAGTAATCGTTTTTTACACTAACAACATGGACTTTACGAACCAACCTATCTTTCTACAATAATGCACATTTATCTGAACTACTCCTAACATGGTTGTCAGTGTTCATGAATGCTTAACCACCAATAGTTTTCAAATGCTTGTTGCCTCCAATTTCTTATCAAAATGTTTATTACAGACAGTGAAAACATAATTACCTTATTTACATATGCATCCAATTCTGCATCTAATTCCTCTGCAGTGGGAACTTTTCGATTCTGGCCTCCACCACGACCTCTGCCTCGACCTCTTGACCTTCAAAATAAATTTTAGATTACTCTGCAACTATTTGTCTGTGGCTATTATAAAAATATGCATGCTCACCTACAGAAATATCAATTCGATTTATTCTTAAATTAAGAAATTGTTTAGATATCTTTCTATGCATATATATACACACACATGTACGTTTAAAAACTGTTATGATTAAAACAGAAAATAACAAATAAGCACACATTCATATTCTTTCATGGAATACATAAAAAATTATAAACTTTACTTATCTCTTCTACTATATAGTATAATAAATGAATACAAAAAACTTTTAGACTTTAGACATTGTCTCTACTCAGTTTGTTGTACAGGATTGGCTTTATTTATTCACAAATTACTTCTTATTAAATATTTTATGTTGTTAAGCTCAAAGTTACATCATGACCTTGAAAGAAAAAAAACTAGAATGCAAGACTATAATGATAAAGTAAATAAGTGTGTGTGTGTGGTTTAGCTTTCCAGTTCCATAAAGTAATTTTAGCATTTTCATTTTACAAAGGACACAAAACTTAAAACAATTTAGCTTGAATAAGGTTAAAAACATGTAACTTCTTAATTTCATGGTTTTTAAGAATTTTTACAGCCAGCTCTAATAAGCGGATAAAAAATTTAATCTCAAAAAATCTTTTCAAAATCCTGCCAATGAATTAAATGAAAAGTTAAAAGATTTTAAATACCATTCTTGCAAACAGAAAATTCTGATACTCTTTACCTCCAGCTAATATTTCTAAACCAATAGTACGATGTTTCCTAGAGAAAATAAATATTTACCTTTTTTAAATTTAGCCACTAAGCAATGTAAGAGGGAAAGATGCTTATTCTACACACACTTAGGATCAATAATGTACCTCATAAATCTCCCACGTCCACCACCACCACCACCTCGGGCACCTCCTCCACCACTAATTCCACTGCCTATTCTACCAACATTTCCTCCTTGTGTAAGTGATGTGACAATCTGAATATTCATTGGACGGCCTAAAATATACAAATTCAGTGGTACACTAGTATTTAAAACTATCCGTTCAGGACAGGAATAACAATCATATTGCATTTGTAATGTCCAATTAACAGATCAAACCAATCTGTAGCTCTTTTTTTTTTGAAGATAATACAATTTGCTATTAGTAATGAGACTTCATTAAATCATGTTGTAATTCATCTACTTGAAATCAGTTTTATACAACCCGACTGTTCATATAATATATATATAAATTTTAAAAAGATTACAGGCTTTAAGAAAACATTTAAATTTTTACTGGGGTCAAAAGAAAAAAAACCCGTGAAACCAAATGATTTAACCCAAATAACTTGCATGATGACCAAAACAAAAATTTCTACTAGTTTTATAATTACCTTTTTTTTTAAACTTTACTTCAGAATTTTTTCACAAAGCTGCTCTTTCAAACAATTTTCACAGTTTTTCATTAGATTACCAATAATATGGGAGTGGATTAAGTTGTTGAAAAATTCACTAAAAAAAGAAGACTTGATATACAATGTTTCAGGCTGCTGCCCTTCTTCAGGTGAAGTTGGTAATTAACTGAAGAAGGGCCTAGAACAGCATCTCTCAAACTGGAGTCTTCAGACCTCTGGGAGTCCTTAAGTCATGCCCAAAATTTCATAAATATGTTTAAAAAAATAAACTTTACAGCATGAAAAGTATTTCTGTTAATATTGGAATACAACTTTTCACATACACAGAATCGTTTCTTTCAAAACAAAAAAAGTGATAAGTTTTGGGGTCTGAAAAATAATTTCCAATTAAAAGGGATTCTACAATACTAAAGTTAGAGAACCTCTAGTCAAGCACAAAAAGTAGTATATCAACTTGATGGATATAAGAATTTTTATTTTTCCTAGTTTTTTTATATTTAACCTAGATGTTATTATCTTCAACATATGTATTATTCATTTTTCATCTATCACTGATATTGTGTGGCATCAAATGAATGAATTTTTAAGTAAAACTGAAGATATCAATAAAAATCTGAAGTCATATGTAATCAATAATAGTTGTTTATATATAAGGATTATTAGAAGAAAGTTTCCTGAACATACCAAATTAAGAGTTTTCAACAGAACAACTCTTACTAAAAAAAAAAAATTTAACTTCTTGTAAAAGTATGAAACCTTCACTATGTGGGGCCCAGATACATTTTGGATAATCTAAGCATGTCTACTCTTGACAAGTAGGCTTTTATCATTAATATCTTAAGTGTACTTTATTTTTATAAATTATTCCATAACTATAAAGTTATACTTACCATCTAGTGGTACACCATTGTACTGTTTCATGGCCTTTATTGCATCAGCACGCCGCTCAAAAACAACATCTGCTGTACCTAATGAGCGACCAGATCTGTCATAATGAACTGCGGCCTTTCTTAGGGGCCCAAATTCTGCAAACAGTTCCTGAAAAACAAGTTCTATATCTTACACTTTATATGATAATAGTTTTCACATATACACCTACATTTAGTTACATTTTAAACAAAAGCACAGCACATTGGGCACTATGTGTGTAAATTCAGAATACTCTCCGGTTCTACAACTAGCCTTTTTTCTAGCTGGAACTCTATTTTTAACACTTCATACGTAATTTTGATTTCAATCATTACAAAATTGTTTTGGAATTAAAACTATAGTACCATATTTACCAATATTTTCCATTCATAAATTTAGAATTAATGTCAGTTAACATACTTGCTTTGTAAAGTGTTAGTATGAGCTTACATTCTCTTCCAAAACTTATATTAAAATGTTTTAAGCAGATCCTTGCTTATCTGATCATCTGATGAGTGAATGGATGTTTCATTTTAGATAAAGGCTGGTGCATAATATGGCAGTTATGTGAGAAATAGATAAGGTTCTTGTTGCCGCTCAATTCAGATAAAAATATGGGTATTCAGATTACACAACTAATGTAGTATATGAATGACAAAAAATATAATGGATAATTCTGAAAAAGGCCCATAGTTTAAAAAAGGGAATATTTATAGAGTACGGTCACACGGTATAGTACTATCCATTAGCCTATATTAATTCATTCTAGTCATTTTCAATATAATGTGTTTCAATGTTCAGTTGATACACATGTACCCTGTTTATTAATAACCTTTGCCATTTTAACTATTTTAATTTATTGTGAATTAACATTTCATAATGAAAACACATAAAAAAGCCTACAAATTATGTTTTAACAATACTTTCTAGTTTTAGTTTTATGTAACTCATTAATGACATTTTGCTTCAGTAAAGCTATAAAAGAAATTAGAAAAAAAAAGCTTAGAATAAAGATGAAAGTTTGAAAATCATAAAATGTATTACAACTGAATGAAAAGTTTAAACTGCAGGGTTACCTTTATATCAGCATCAGACACACCAAAATCTAAGTTAGATACCAGTAACTTAGAAGGCCCAGTAGTTAATCCTCTTGCTCCTCCTCCAACCCCACCATCAAACAAATCATGCTGCCATTTATCAGGTAGCTGTTTAGGCTGCAATGAAAATGTAGACAGACTTGTTCATTTCACAACTGAAGACCACTTGAAAAATAAAAATCATGTAAAATCAGATTCATCTAAAAAAAGATGTGTGAGAAAACGTTCTCTTACAAGGCCCATGGAATATTTGACACACTTGATGGCCACACAGACTAAAGAAAAATAAAAACTATGATAATTTTACATATAGAACTGTAAAGGATCATAATTCTAGCACTGCATATTGCACGTAGTTGTAACACTTGGCAAAAGGCAGGTTAACTTAGGTTAAGATAACATCAATGACAAATCCAACATATGATTGTCTATACTCTTAACAGCACTTGTTGAATTGAACCACAAGCTTTCAAGTATATTAACTAAGGGCAAGATATAATTTTCCAGCTTCCCATTCGCTTATTAATTTAAAAGTTATAGCATGAAAACTATAACAAGCACAAAATGGTTACGAGGTCAGTCACAGGGACCGAGCCTGTGCTGAAAGAGTTAAGGGAAACAAGGTGAATTCACCCAATATAATCTATATAAATAAAATGAGTTTTGTCTGTACATTGCTTAGAATAGTGTACTTTTTGCATATCTTCACGTTTCATATA
>NW_013668834.1:124839-129468 GCF_000517525.1 Limulus polyphemus
AATTTGACATTTTCTGTTTTTTCTAAGTGACGCAGTTAACACATGGTCCACAGTATCTTTTGTTAACTTATATTTAATAAAAAAATGTAAAATGTAATGTAAATAATGTACAAGTAATTTGTTTGTTAATTGTTAAATTAATGTATTATTTATACACACAACCCATACGAAGGACGGGTACACAGCTAGTGTAAAATATATGAATAATAAGTCTCATATCAGAAAATTCAGACCAATCTTTAAAATGTTATAAAGTCTATAAAATCCTATTCATTTTTAAGGTTTGGATACACTATTTACTTATTTATAATTTTAACCCATACACTCTAATAACATACATCTCAGTGTGGAGTTGGGCTAATCTGCTAATCAATTAATTGACAGGCCCATTAATTGATCACATTCAACAACTGATTTTTTTCACATGGGATGTGGATAGTTGGAATAATTGGAAATGCTTATCAATTAACCCTATTGCCACGGGTCAGAGGCCATGTCATTACGTTTGTTGACTTGCTTTCAAAATCTTATTCAACTACTGTTTTATGAATTTATGTCAAGAAGTTTGGTATCCAGTTGTAGATTATAATTCAAATTTTAGTATTACATATTAGTTAATTTCTTAATTTAAAAGTAAATATTAAAAGAACACATCTAAATGTGTCAAGCGGTATGTTGAATGCTGCATTGGTTCAAATTATAGTTTGTGATGTCCAAATACATACAACTTCGTACAAATTACTAACTCAGATGACCAATATTGACAAGCTAGAATATAAAATAAGAACCTCCTATATTTTCTGTTTGCTGAGATATTGCTTTATATACTGAATCAAAGACAGCGGTCCTGCCCACCTCTTTCCATTTTTTGAGACAGTTACATAAACCTACTTCTGTCTATTAAATGTGAATAACCAATCAAAAACTCAAAATATTCCCCATGTGGTTCTCTGAGCCTTTGCAAATTATTTGTGTGGGAAATCCTTTCTTTTTACTCTGGATTTGAAGAGGGTAAGTTGACACTTTAGTGAGCTCGAAATTTAATATTTTTTTAGACCCAAATAAGCTTAATTACTAAGTTTGATGAATTATAGTGGAATTCTATGGTATTGACATGGTAATTTATGATTTTTTGGTTATTTAAAATGTAAATATAAAACCTAGAAAAATATTTCATTTCACATCCTCATTGTGCAAAATTTGATGAGGCTTAGCAACCTAAGGCAAGTAGCAAACGAGTACAAAGTTTGTAACTAGAAAAGATAACTGTTTGCTATACTTTATTTACTGTTCTATGTTTTAAGAAAAATAATTTTAAGACCTATTTGTAAATAGTAATAATGTATATACATATATAATGTATTATAAGTGAAATGTGACTATTTTACAAAACACTAGTCCACTAAAACACAACCAAGACAGGTAACTTTGTAAAGGCCAGTTTTATATTCTTGGATACAGTAACATGAGTGCGCACACACAATGTCATTACAACTTCTGTAATGTTTGCAAGGCATGACTGGAAGATCAATATTATAAAAATATATAAATGTATAATGTTATGAGATTTAAGATACTTAGACTAAACATTTTTGTTTTCATGTTATAATTTGTAGTCATTCTAGAATGGAAAAAGCATAATTCATATTTATTCCTAATTTTTCATGATGGTTACAAGGTCAATCAAAATGACCCCCCCCCCCACTCCCGTATAGTTAGGGTAGAGAAAATATAAAGTTTTACTGAAAACAAATGTTTGAAATGTACTTAGGAGGTTTTAGAGATTACATAAAAAATATTTGAGATTTTTGGGATGAAGAATAGTTTTTCAATCATAACATGAGAATCACTTTGTACTCGGAATAGTAACAAAACAGACTCAATATTTTCACAAATAAATCTTTAGTAAAAGTACTTCATTAAAAAATCTGATTTTTTTGTGTACAAAAGACTTTTAATCCTTACTAAAAGTTTACCAAATTTTGTGAAGATACAGATACTGCATTAAAAGTTATAGTATAAATACTTAACATGTGCAAATGTGTATACAAACTCATGTATGTTATAAGAGCCTGTTGCAAAAGGGTTAAGCTGAACAATTTTCAGTTAATTGAAAACAGAAACACTAATATCTACTAACAAATTACTTTACAACACACTATTCGATGTAGGTGATATTCATAGGTAACCAATTATATTGATTGATTGAGTTAATCATAGAGCTCTACTGTTGAGTAATTAAGTAACTGCATATATATATAGTAACATTTTCTGTAAGTAACACAGGCTTTACTAAATTAAAAAAACTGAGGCATAATCTGTAGATTCTCCCAATTCTCTAAATAAAACTTAAAAATTTAAGACAAACCTGACTTTGCCCAGAACAACAAGCTTATAAAAACTGAACTTACCTAGCCACCCTAACACTGAATAATAAAGAATACATATTTTTCATAAAGTATGAAGGGAAGTATGCAACTAATGCTTCACTTAATATGATTGTATATGATAAACATGAATTTTTTGGCAAAAACAAAAGTAATAGTTATGTTGAATTTACACTGCTTGTGTGCGTGTGGATCAATTGAGTGTACTTAGTCATTATTAAAAAAATCAAAGTACATGAAAATGCCATAATATCAACCCAATGCCAACAGGTCAGTCAATCTGAGAGACCTTGAAAAAAGCATTAAACTATACATACTAGAAAGCTTGTATCTTCATGAAATTTGGAAAGGTTTTATTAAAAATTACAAAAAAAAATCAGAATTTTCATAAAGTAGTTCTATTAAAGATTTGTCTGAGAATTTACAAAGCCTTTACTGAATCAATCTGAGTGCAAGGTGATTTTCATGCTAAGAATAAAAATACTTCTTTTGATTTTACATTTTATTTACAGTAAAATGAAATTCTGAAATAACATAAATATTAGCTTTTCTTCATTGTATACATTTTAGCCACATCTTAAATTAATTATATTCAATATTTCAAATGTTCTATTTTAATTTTATAATTTTATTGCCTAGTTTTTAACATGTAAGCAATTTTATCAACTGTGAAAAGCAACACATCACAGTGGGAAACAGCAGATTCTTGTACAATGACATACTGAGCAGTGTGAAATTGTGCACTCATACATGTAGTTAATCTATAAAGCATTCAAGGGCTTTGAATTTTAGCCAATGAGGTAAAAGATGACTTGTCCTAATAACAGGATGAAATAATAGGTTTTAGTTACACACTAGATTTTAGTTCTGACCACAACATAGCATTTAGAAGAGAGTTGCAAAGCTTTATTACTTGTTATCAAACAAAGAGATAAAAAGTTGAAAGTATACTTAAAGGACTGTAAATAACAAATAATTAATTAGCGCTTTGTTCAGAAGTGTGGTAATTTAGAATTTATTTTAATGGCTTGTTTCGTACTTATATAAAAAAAAACAATAACAATAACCCATCAGCATAATATGCACAAAAATTAAAGATTTAACAAAACATAAACTGACCATTTTTAACAAACCAAGTTTGCTATTCTGATTAAACTTTGGAATTACAACCATAATGTCATTTTATTTGATTACTAGTGACTTGTCTAAACAAATTATTGTTATTGGTCTAGACTACTTTGAATTTGAGTCCTTAAACTGCATTAATTGTTGATTATATTGAAAAAAGTTCAATAAATGTAGACCTTACATAACCAGAAAACGGCTTCTATTATGGTTAAAAATAAAATTACTCTTCAATGGATACTAGAGGACACAAACCTATGATTTTAAAACAAGAAGCGAAGAACCCTAAACTCAAAGTCCCCACACTACCTGTAATACTAATATCTCAATTTACAGTATGGATAATCTCAAATACCTTTATTTTAAATTGTATTTAAAGAAAAGTATTTAAAAACATGTAAAACTAGTTTCGTTACCCAAGTTATTAAATTAAATTAATATAATACTAGGTAAGTAACAGTAATCTTAACTTTAAGCCTAAGGGCATTTTACAAATTTTAGTTAACTATTTTAGTACTTAGGTTGGTATTGTGAACTACAGTGCCTACACACGATAGTGAAATTATCAGAATTTCATTATTTCAACCATCTTCGCTAAATATACGAATCACTGAAAAACAAAACTGACCCTAGAGTATGGTAAGGGCTTTGACCTTCCTCTTGTTTGACGATTACGAATGGGACCTCCACGTCCAGTACTCCAACGTCCTACACCGCCACTACTAGGCCTAGTTCCACGGCCTCTACTTCCTCTTCCTCCACCTCTTCCAGCCCCACGAACACGAAACTTACTTCTATCTTGTTTGATAATGTCATCTAACGACATGTCAATTTTGTCTGCCATTTTATCAGTTTTATAACTTTGTTTTTAAAATACAAAATCACACAATCTAAGTTGTTTTAAAATATACGTTACGTTTGGAATACACTTATGTATTCCAGTTTATTCTAAAGAAAGAAAGGCAACTGACGCAAAGCAATATGGGATAGTACGACGTTAGTGACATCTACAGCAGGAACATAAGTATAGTCTAATAATGGCTGGAGACGGCTTATATGGGTAATGAAGAAACACTTTAATATAAGTTTAACATGACAGCAAATGCACAACGTTTCG
>NW_013668834.1:129896-132070 GCF_000517525.1 Limulus polyphemus
CACAACGTTGCGACAAGGTTTTGCCACCATCAGGAATAATCATCAATAAGAACAGTCTTAACAATTATGATGTACATTGCAATATAATCATTTATTTAAACACAGATTACAGTTTTCAGAAAAATTCCTAATCAAGAATTTACTATTTTAAATTGTACAATATTATTGTTAACATGCACACTACCCGGTTGTTATTTTAGGTGTAGCAAAAATCATTAAAAGATTACATTAAAGTAGCAGAAACTTACATCGAATGGCGCATTCGTTACACTAGTTGCGAGTTATTAAAACTCGTAGATAAATATTTAACTCTTTTTTAAAATTTTGTTGTTGTTCTCGACTTGATTTTTATTTTATTACCTCGTCTCCATAGTTACTATTTGCAAAAATTCAATAATATTGTAGGTCTGTTTTATTGTTGTTCTTTCTACGCGCCGTTATAACACATTTTCATCTCATCATTTAATTTTTGTTGTGTGTATATATTGTTGTATAGAAGATATTTTAAAGTGATTTACCAGGTGGAAAAGGAATAGATAGATAGATAAACCGATATGTGGCGCCATCTAGTGTACCTAAATTCATCTAGAAATTTTCATAAAAGTGCCCGAAAAACGGGGCTAACTCGGTAACCCGTGGCCCGATTTTAACGAAACTTGTTTTATTCTGTTTCTATTCTCATTTCATTACAAAAATGGCGCTATTGTGCGCCGTTTTTGCTGTATTTAATTACAGACAAGCACACAAACAAACAATCTCAGAGTTTTAGTAGTATATAGATGATGACGTTGAATTTTAACCGCCTTAGCACGGTAGTGCGCAGGGAGACTATCACAGATAATAAGGCGTGAAGGCAGCGCATGTGAACGATTTCTAAAACTTTTAAGTACAATACTATATTTGTGTTAGACGAGAGATTCGAACAGCAAGGCAAAGACGAAAGAATAATCATGATAATAAATGTTGTGTTTTCTAGAGAATAAAGACTTAAACAAAACGTCATAATAGGTGATACCCAGATGTATGGAGCAAGCTTGTAATGATATAGTACACAGTACAGGTCAACTTGATGTCACGATTCGTACAAGAATAAGGAAAAAACAACAACTTATAGCTAAATAAAAAAGCTATGTAGGGCTGGCTACTGAAATTGAAAAAAAAAAGAAACAAATAAGATAGGGATGAAAGTGGACATATCACTTGATCAGTTAATGATTACATAGAAGACTTTACTTTACTTGCTTCTATATTTTGTCTGTCGAAAGCTTGGTGTTTTAATAGAATCTCAGCTTTCATCATTATACCTTTCCTTTAGTTAACTTTAGAATACTACTTTTATGCCTATTTTACAAGGGGCACAATCTACGATAGGAAATTCTGGTTCTATTTGTTTTATATAAGTCTTAATTCCATGTTTTAAGACCGAATTGTTCTAAAGTGAATTTATACCTTATCTGGAATTCAGGTTTTTGGATTAATAATTCTATTTTCACCAAATTAGTTATTAAAATAAACATTTTAAAAGTAGATCATGACTGAACGTAACTCACTCCTTTTTATATCTCGGTTCAAACATAACGACTTAAACAATACCGCCATCTATTGAAAATTATGATTAGTAAATTACCGAGGGATGAAATGTCCTATGACATTGTCGTGAGCTATATTTTCAACGTTTTAATTCGGATGTTAGCTAGGGAGCGCAAGACGTTACTCCAAGTAAATTAGTGGTAGTTCTAAATTAAACGTAACGAAAAACCTAGTAAATTAGGGGAATTTCAAGAGACGAGAGTATATTATAAGTACGATAATCAGTGAAGCATTGAGTCACTGTGTTTTGCCTCCAGTTGGTAGAACGAGCAGTGAATAGTGAATGAGTTTTGAGCAGGGTAAAGTGTTAGTCAACTTTAGTCGAGTGAAGAGAAAAAATTAAGAAAATATTTTTTCTCCATCTATTCAGAAATAACTGAACTTCCAAGTATTTAAGAAAAAATACTTAGAAGTTCAGTTATATCTCAATAGGTTGAGAAAAATATTAAGAAAGAACTACTTGGAAGTTCAGTTATATCTCAATATGTGGAAACTGTACTGAACTATTATTAAGAACCTTTACTTGAAACACAATAGACGTAAGTACTGTCACTACCTTATATTTGCACAACAAACACGTCCTG
>NW_013668835.1:0-4776 GCF_000517525.1 Limulus polyphemus
GTCAATTCGGTCTCACTGTATTTCAGTGGGCGGCTTTTAAAAGTTAAAACTGCAAGCCTGATACACACAGAGAACGCAACACTGTGTCGTATTTATTTAAAGTATGGCAGTTGCGCTATATCCTAAGGGAGGGCATAATTATTAATTAATAGGCATTATAGGCCAGAGGAAATTTTGAACCCCTTCACACCTGCGCTCGGGGGCAACTTCTCCCCTCTTGCTACACCACTGAGTACATCACAAATAAATAATGTACTGATGTTTTAATATTCACATACGTTTATAATTCAGTACCTTTTGATGCATATATATATATATATATCAATCATTTTGTGTTAAGTAAAGTCCAGCTTAAGATGTTACTGTTTTTTGTGAACATATCTTTTAATGGTTTTCTGTTTTCTTGCATATAAAGGCTTACTTGCTATCTTTGAAATATTATATTTATTCAAATTGTTTACGAGTCCAAATAAAAAACTGATTTTGTATATACATATATCATTTTCAAAAGATTCATTCTTTGCTAACTATCTATATTTGAATATTCTACCTGTCATTTGTTTGTTTAGTGCTCATTCTAAAATGTCGGTTTTAGTACCTTTTTCCCTGGCTACCACTCGTCTTTTATTGGTTAGATTATTTCCTTGTACAAAGTACTACCAGAGGGCGTTGTTTTATTTTATCGACTGTCAAGTTTGTGGAAGTTGTGTCATTTGTATATTTTTCGCTTATTACTTTATGTATTGTGACGTTTTTATTTTTTTAAGAAATTATTTTAAACGTTCGTCAGGTTAACAAATTTGATTATTACGTTTTGATTAAAAATCTATTTCTCTAATTTAAGTCATGGTAATTTTGTGGCGCTAGAACTGTAAACATGCAGCATTAAGTAAAATCCCTGTCAAACAAAATTCGGCAAAAACCGATATATCTCAAGTAAAGTTTACAAAGTAGTGCAAGTATAAGCTAGCTGTCGTAAAAGCGGTGTTACTGATACGAACTGATAAAATTCAAGTTAGAAGCACGTGATGACATTGGCATCATCGACAGAGAGGCTGAGAATGATATTGTGATATGACTGATGTATCGACTATAGTGTCTGTATTATAGGATTATTATTTTTTTTTCATGCATTCAACATTCAAGAGCCAGACTTTGATTTTAAAGTTGGTGTCATAGGAAATTAGTATGGTTTGTAATTACTACTTCTGCTGCTAGTTATATTATAGCAGTTTCTATTAATATTAACCAGGGACGAAATTAATTTTTAGCAAATGCTTTAAAACCCTATTTTTAGACATTTTTCATTATAGCAGGGATAGCAAATAAACAACAGCAGAAAAAATAATCCAGTGCTCATGCTACAATGCGTTTTAAACAAATAACCTTAGACGGATATTGAATGTGGGTGTAGTTTACCTCAACAAAAGTGAATGTTTATGCAAGCTAACAGTTAATGTATGTGATATTTAAATTCTGACGTTGATCTCTTAAATCTTAATACACACACAAAACATATAATGTGCACTGCTAGTCAAAGCATAATTAAGAATGCCAAACAGGCATGTAGATTGACTATTATAATAGAAACAAGCTTACCTTTCCTCTGATTTTTTTTACTTCGATGAATTATTGAATATTTAAATTAATTTTAACAAACTGAAATACACTTACATGTGTGGAAAAACTTTATTCCAAGATGTGAAATTAATCAATGAATAATAGTAATCCTCAGCAGACTTTTACAAGCTAATAATTACATAATTATTTTATAAGGATATGTTAGCTGTTACTGAAGTCAAAGCAATCTGTTAAAAAAATGTAAAAACTAAAGTAAATAAAATGGCAAGTGATGTTCGAAGTGAATCAAGTGGAAGTGATTCTGGTTCCACTCCCGAAGAAGAACGAATACGACGCTTATTTCAAACATGTGATGGGAATGGAGATGGCTTTATCGACTGGTAAGTTCATTAGTGTTGAGAGCCTAATCTGTTCTGTGGGATTTACTAAGACTTAAAGTTTTTAATTATCCTTTTTACTTTGAATTCAAAGTCTTCCAAAGTTTTAAGTGTTGCTAGAAAATATTATTAATGCTGGGATATATTTGCAGCAAGCTTAATTAAGTTTATGTCAGGTCTAACCGAATGACAAGTATAGTATTGAATTTTGTTTATATTTTGTGATATATTGTAAGTACTGCAAATAACCATGGAAATTGGGAGTGAAATGGGTATACAAATTGCAAATATCATAGAATTGCTCGTCTTTTATCACATGAGAGTTTCAACTGTTTAGCTGTCATCAGTATACCTATAAAAGTACAAGCAGTCATACTATTCCTAGCAGTAGTGTGAAGATGCATCCATGGCTCCTAGGACAGAAATGACTCGTTACAAATTTGAAGAAATCAAAGTTTTGGCTGGTGAAAGCTGTTCCATATGAAAGATTGATATGAAATTTCATGTTTCAATAAGAGCTTTTAGGAAAATCTAAATAGGGTAATCAAATTAGTACATTTATTGTTGATAATAGAAAGTATTGAGGTAGAAAGTCACAACTCTTACAAAGTGATTTTAATTAACTCAAGTTCTACTCTTTTAAATGGTACATGACATTTTATTAGATATCTTGCCAATGGCCTAACTGTAAGTGTAGGTGTGAAGGTTACTTCCAAATTGATACACATTAATTAGTATAAAATAGCCTCAAAAGATGTGTAGCTACTTAAAAAAACTACTTTGGAGAGATAACAAAACGAAAAGGCTGAAATGGGCATCAGGCTCAAAACAATGGGATGAGCAAAGCTGGATGAGGATGGTCTTGCAGATATATCCAAATTCAAGTTGTTTAGAGTAATCAATAATGATTTGCTTAATGGTAGAAAGAAGATCAGTATCATGATCAATGTGTATCCGCAGTGAAGTATGCTTGGGGTGCAGTACAAAAGTGTGGCTGCATTTCAGCCAGTTTTGTTGGTGATGGGGTTGCCTTTTGTTAAATAATTTTCATGAAATCAGAAACTAAGGTTTAAAAATAAACAGTGATATACCTAGATAAAATAAGGAATAAATTGTATTCTTGCCTGAAATATTACATTTTACTAATGAATGAGGAAGGGTTCTGTAATATATATAACAGGTGGCAGCCCTAATTGGAGATAGTTGGGCTATTAATCAATATAATTGGTTAACTGTGTGCATCAATTACATTGGTTAGTGTCATGTAAAATAATCAATTAATATAATGAAAATAATCAATTAATTAAAATTAGTGTATTTGAGTGTTATTATTGATTAACCCAACTATCCAAGTCTGATGTGAGGATAATCAATTAGTTGAATGTACTCAATTAATGAGCCCAATGACTAACTGATTATCAAATTCCACTGATTGCCTAACTCTTGTTGGAGATATGTGCAAAAGTGATGGCATCCTAATTGCTAACAGGTACAAATGGATTTTTATCTGTTATGACATTTCTTCAGGAACAAGACTGTTGGACAGGGAATTAACTTAAATGAAGTGAATTGATACTTTGAAAGAAAAGAACCTTGGAACACTCAAAACCTTTGCTTGGCCTGAATGCCCCAATTTGAATATTATTAAGGCCATATGGGCTTATATAAAAACTAAGGTCAAACAACGTGGTTGAATTATGGAAAGTATTCACTGTCATGCATTGATAGATGTATGGTAATATAATAACAAGGTTTAAACAAATACAGTACAAAATACTAGTGCACTGTACAACTTATTTGCCTTTTGTATTTTCTTTAATAATGTAATATACTAGTGATAAATTCACCATATAGTTGTCATTGCTCCAGTATTAGTATATTTGTATCACCTATGTTTTCCATAATTATACTGCATATTATATAAACGTTCTAAGAATAGTATAGTGAAGTGCTGTCATTACGGTTTCTTGTTCAGATTGAAACATTTGAAGTTATTCATATTTAATAAAAAAAGGACTATTGATGCTGTAGTTTTACTTTTTAAAAGTTTTTAAGTTTGTGAAAATTCCTTGTGAGAAATTTTGTCGAGTTGTAGCCTAAGAATGTTAAAAAAAAGGTGTTAGAGGCAGGCCTAATTACTATAAAATGGAAATATAGATGTAAGCTTCTTTCCAGGGACAATTATTTTTCTTCTAGGAACTATTAAAATTAGAACACTTTTTGTGATCAAGTGTTGACTCAAAACATGAGTTTTGTTTTAGATTTGGGAAGAATTGTGTGAATGTAGTGTTTCTTCTTGAAGAGATAATTCTTTAAAATCGGACCCAATGGATTTTAATTGTTATTCTCATAGGATATAAACTAACTAGTGAGTTCTGTAACTACTGAGATTTATGCTACAACTCTGTTTGATTTGTCAATAATTGTTCTATTTTTTAAAAGACAGCCAGCTTAAGATAGAGATTTTGATTGCCTTTCTGATATTGTTATTCCCTATTCATTGTCAGGTGGCTTATATTACATTATAAAACATTTTTTTTCCTGAATTAATTTTGACCTCAATTTTCTTGGATAGATATTTATCATTTATATGTAGAAATATTCTACATATTAGTGTAGATTAAACTGTGAAATTTAAGACCAAGTGTGTACAACATACTGAAATAATAACAGTAAGATAAGTCTTAATGTATTCTAATCTCTATAATTAAGAATGTAAGAAAAGTATATTTAATTATTATACTCATTACCAAATTGATGTTTAGTATTCAATATTACAGTAAGAATTTTCTTTATGTATATGTGTAATCAAATTAAG
>NW_013668835.1:5311-11403 GCF_000517525.1 Limulus polyphemus
ATATATATATATATATATATATATATATATGTATGTATGTATGTATAAGTTTCTAAGGAGGGTTTCCATTTTTTTTATATTGTTGCATATATAAAAGCTACAGAAACATAATAGAGCATTAACTTACATGTGCAATGAATGTTGTGCACTTTATAATAGAAAATACATATAGTATACTGACCAATTTAAAGCCTTTGTGTTCATTGTTTGTGTTTTGATGTAGTGTATTTGTACATATATAGTGGAAGTTTTTCATTGAATTTTCTATTTACTAATTATTTTTCTTCTATGCTTTGAAAAATGCTTTTGTATATATACCATTTTGCTCCAGTTGTTGCATAAATTGTTTATAGTAATCTTTAAGTTACTTCATTTAAGTTATTTATTTATTAATTGGTAAAAAAGATAAATCATTTTTATGTTCTGTATACTTCTCACATTGGGAAAAATTTTAATTTTAAGATTTTCATTTTGTGAAACTGAAAGATTTTTAATGTAATCTTTGTCTTGACAAGTGAGAGAAACATGGACAAGCTACATACAAACCATGTTCATTAAACAGTAATTTGCTAAAGTCTATTTTTTGTATTGATAACAAATGTACTGTGATATACATGTGTGAGGTATATGATACGAATATATTTATTTTGGGGGATACCTGATTAATGAATAGCAATTGCAAATAGTGGTTTTATATGTTTTTAACTCTACCATATTACAGGTTACAGAATATATGTGTAACATAGACAAAACCTTTGTTCTGTCTAACTTTGAAAAATTATGGTTTTATACATTGTGAATTTTTTATTTTACAAACAGTGTATTTGGAAACATTTTTGAGATGCTTTGTTTCACTTTTTTTTACAAACTAAATATAAATAACATCTATATCATCAATTTTAAACATGGAAAATTTTATTTATTTTGTTAGAGAACAATGAGTTTACATTATATTGATAGGAGTATTGCAAGTATTAATTACAAGTGTTGAGTGTGTAATTTTGGTAGTTTTACTTAAATTCAGTAAATGTCTAGCTTTTGTATGATAGTATATTTATGACAAGTTAGTAAAGTTTTTAGTTACTGTTTAATATGTTTTGTAGATGCCATTTTATATTGTCATCATATTTCAAGCCTCTCATCAGTGTTCAGTTTGGCTCTATTGTAACACCAGTCTTAAAGGAATAGGTTCACACATAGTGTTGCCACTTACATATGGCTTAGTTGACAGTTCAACTAGCAACTGTGTTGAATTAGCAATCAGATATGGAAAATCCATATGTAGGAATTTAATAGTGGCATTACTAGGACTTTATTATTAGGAGGGTCTAAAAATTAGTTTGATATTATGGAACAGAAATATCACATTCATGTTAGTGGGTGTCACAGTGTTACTTTTACCCATGCCATCCTGGTGGACAAACCCCTGAAGCTTAATGTATGGTTATTTGGATATATCTGTGTGGACTAATTTTCATTTTCTTACAACTTTTTTTTCATGGGATAGAATGATTTAGTGTTCCTATGGTTCTTTCATTCATTATATATTATATACTAGCTAGAGTACCCATCCCCTGGATGGAAGTTATGTAAATTCATGATTAATGAAGGGTTATCATAGGACATGAAAAGTTGCTTCCCTTACATGTAATTGTAAAAAATGCCCATAAAAACAGTAAAATACAAAATGTGAAAGTGAAAATTTGCATGTATTCAACACATACCTAACAAACCATCATGTGAAATTTGGTTATTTAATAACCATAAAAATAACATGTAAATAACTAAATACTTTTGAAACTCACAAGTTATTTACATAAAATTCAAATTACTTCCAAATTATTTTATGAAATAACTTTCATGTAATAACCTTTTTTGTTGATTATCATACAACCAAAATGGGAAAACAGAAAAAGAAAGGTTCTTGTACTATAACATGGGTACTTAAGATACAATTGTAAAAATGTTCAGAGCAGCTTAATAGACTATGACTTGGGTTTTTAACATGAAACTTGTGTTGATTCACTCTATATCTTAAATTTTCAGTTTGGCTAATGTAACAATACACATATTTATGTATATGTATGTGTGTGTCCTTTTGCTTGAGGGTGTCTAATGCCTTAAATTTTAATAGAAGTGATTTAGAGGAACATTTTGAAAATTGGAATTTAATCAATAGAGAATTTTGTAGTTGAATTAAAATGATTTTCTAAGGATGTTTTGTGGCTCATAAGCTTAGTAAAGAATTTTTATGAAGCTTTATTATTTTTATGTACCATAGCAGTGTCATTCATTGTAATGAAATCATAGAATAGTAATCTTTTAATTTTCTACTTTGTTGGGAATTATTAAGGTTTTAAGAAGATTTTTTAAAATTTGAGTGTTTATTATACAATATATATATATATATATCAGTGGTTTTGACATCATTGTTGCTCATGAGATATTTTACCTTGGTAGAATGACATGTTTGTTACATAGTCAAATAGTTTTGACCATAGTAGAACAACGTGTTTGTTACATGGCCAAATAGTTTTGACCATAGTAGAACGTGTTTGTTACATGGCCAAATAGTTTTGACCATAGTAGAACAACGTGTTTGTTACATGGTGAAATAGTTTTGACTGTAGTAGAACAACGTGTTTGTTGCATGGCCAAGTAGTTTTGACTGTAGTAAAACAAAGCCATGTAACAAACATGCATTGTTCTACTATGGTCAAAACTATTTGGCCATGTAACAAACACGTTGTTCTACTATGGTCAAAACTATTTGGTCATGTAACAAACACAAATAGTTTTGAGCTTGGTAGAACAACATGTTTGTTACATGGACAAATATTTCAGCACTTCCTCGTAGCCTATGCTTAAAAACCTTATATAAGTTAACATTGTGATTTTGTTTATATCAAGGTAAAAGAAATGTCTTTTTTTATTTTGTATATGAAAAAATGGAAAATCTGTTGTTACATCAAAATAATTAGAGGAGAAAACTTGGAAGAGACTACTTTTTTAAATCTAGAAGAACTACTAGTATTGTTGTGATTAAAATGTGTAAGATGTAATGTTGTATTTATTGGTTGATAACAAGATATTTACAGATGTGTTTGAAAAATAGATTTTGTTATGAGAAGAATGGATACTAGATGATTATCTCATGCAGGATATTATTATGGATCTGGTGATTAGGGTCTGAAGCTCTTCACATTGAAAACATTTTAACAGTGGTAATTTTTGCAGATTAGTGCTACATTTGTAATATAATATACCTTTTTGTGTACAATAACTTTTGTTTTTAAATTTTGTACAATGTTTTTATTTTGGCACATCCTTTCTGTCATTTTATAGCAGTAGTTATTATACATTCTTTTAAAGGATTAATGTTTATTTTTTTTACAAGAATAAACAAAAACCTTTTAGTGACTGTGGTTGGCTTAAAATATTTTGTTTCTTGCTCATCTTTTTAGGCATATTTTGTCAACATTTAATATAATAATAATAATAATAGTTATTTTAGGGGAGGTGACCCGTCTGGTTAATTGGCATTATTGTGTTTTGTTTGATTAATTTATGTAAATTAAGCATGAAACATTAGTTAAGTATTCCTTCAGTATATGTAATAATGCAGTTATAAATAGATGTACATGTAGTGAAACAGACAGTATACAGTTTCCTGCAAGTAGAGAGGGTAATGCTTAGTAGAATAAAGATTATGTACCACTGGTTGGGAACTAGAAATGATGTTTGGTCTGTGTTGCTTAAACACATCAGTTACTGTTGTAAAAGACATATGATGATGACGATGAAACTTAGTTGAATGAATGGCGACTGCTATGGTGTTGTCGGACAACACCATACGCACACTGATCTGAAGATGTAAGGTGAAAGACTTTCGAAACATTGTCCTGTACACTTGTGTTTCTACAACAGGTAGTAGTTGTCCATTCAACTAAGTTTCATCATGAATACTCTGCCGAAATAATCTGTCACAGAATGTATGATAATATTACTATGCAAAACTTTCATGCTTATCAAAATTCATCACCAAAACGTTTGATTTAAAACATATCTATAGATACTAGAATTTTAAAGCTTCTTTTATTTAGTATTTCTAAAATGATAAGCAAATATAGAAAGTATTATGAAAAAACTGACTTGCGGTAATAATTGGAACTATTTCTTTACCTTGCATGATATGACTGTACTAAGTGTTATTTCAAATTTTATCACCTTGTTATATGAAAAATTTGAATTTAGTTTCAACTTTTGCATCCTTAACCTACAATACTTTACACCCATGAAAAATCATAAAACATTTGGATACTGTCAGGCTTGTTGTGATCAGTTCCAAACATTTTATCTGAAAGATGTGTAGTTGTAGAACAATTTTTATGGGAATGAGTTATTACAAATATTAAGGTCAATCCTGAACACGTCCTTTAACAGATTTGCAGTTTTCCTCAAGTGAATTTTTGCGTTAGGCAGTGATTGCTGCAGCAAAAACTGTATCATGACAATCACACATTAGGATCTATTCTACAGGATAGGTGATCATAGCAGAACCTTCAAAAGCTAAAAGTAGGATCAATATGCTGTGTAGAAGTAAGGGCATTAGGTTATTTCACAACGATCACGCATGTGTTTTTTTTTCAGTCATATGTGATTCTGTAACACTTTCTCTAGAGTAAGCAGTGATTGGAAAAATCTTTCTTAAGATAGTTAAGGGAACCTCTGAAACTTTACAAAAGACTTGTATCTTCTTAGTCATATTTTCCATCAATAATTATTTTTTGTGTTTTTTTTTCTTACCAGTTTTCAAATTGACATTAAAATAAACCTGGTTATGCGAAAGTAAATAAACACATTTCTTTTGTATAAAAAAATCATGTTAAAAACAAAATCGAAGTTTTTTTGTTTTTTTTGGCACAATGGAAGATAAAATCTTTATTAGAAATTTCAGCCGACTAGCTTTGGTAACGTCATTAGAACTAGTGACTGATGGTAACTGTGTTATCGAAACTAGTCGGCTGATATTTCTAATAAAGATTTTACCTTTCATTGTGGCAAAAAACGTTCTTATTTTCTCGCTCTTAATATAATAGTACAATGTGCCTGAAAAGAAATTAAGCATGTATTTGTTTACATTTTGTAGTATTTGGTTGATCTATAAAGAACGTCACTCAGTGCACATGTATGTAGACCAGATATATTACAGATGGTTTTAGTAAAGAATAACCATGGTTGTAGTTAATGAAATACGCGAGTATAGTTAAGTTGCACGAAAAGATATATTAGTAGTGAAGAAACTAGTAAGTCTGTAAAGTGTTTTTGATAGATATTAAAAATTATTATTAGAAATTATGGGTATTAAAATCCAACTCTTAAAGCTTTGAATAAAATGTGCATAGTACTGGTGAGTATGTTTGTGTGTGTGTGTGTGTGTGCGCGCGCGCGCGCGCAACCACTGACCTGCTTGATCTCATTGCTAGGATATACGACCAGGCGTTCCTGAGATTTTCATCGTGCAGTACCAGGTGCGTTGACTTTTCTTTGGAACGAACATGAAAAAATCTGAAGACGTCCTTTTATATCACATGTTTGTGTCTTTGTACTTTATTAACGTCCTTTTATATTACATGTATTTATGTCTATGTGTATGTGTGGACTATATTAACGTCCTTTTATATAACATGTTTGTGTCTTTGTACTTTATTAACGTCCTTTTATATTACATGTATTTATGTCTATGTGTGTGTGTGTGGACTTTATTAACATCCTTTTATATTACATGTATTTATGTCTATGTGTGGTGTGTGGACTTTATTAACGTCCTTTTATATTACATGTATTTATGTCTATGTGTGTGTGGACTTTATTAACATCCTTTTATATTACATGTATTTATGTCTATATACGTGTGTGGACGTTATTAACGTCCTTTTATATTACATGTATTTATGTCTATATGTGTGTGTGGAATTTATTAACGTCCTTTTATATTACATGTATGTATGTATATATGTGTGTGTGGACTTTATTAACATCCTTTATATTACATGTATGTATGTATGTATGTGTGTGTGGACTTTATTAAC
>NW_013668835.1:12403-15346 GCF_000517525.1 Limulus polyphemus
TTAATTAAGCGATAGTACTTCAGTAAAGAGGTGTCGAATCTGTGTCTGTTGATATGCTGAAAACTAAGGGTCTTTGCGAGCACTACCGGGAAAAACGTGTGTTTCAGGTAGTAAGTGATCGTGATTACGCACGAATAAAGATTTTTTAAATAATAGGGTTCAGCAGCTAGTGTGTTTTTGTACAAATACATTCGAATTTTAGAGCTACTGTTACTCGTTGATTATCTTATCCAATGACTTTAAACAAAGACGTGGATATTATTTGACATAACTGAATAAACAGAGCATACTTTGTTTCTGTAGTATTTGTTGGAATCGCCTATTATCCTACCAAAAATCGCTTTGATTAATAGTTTATGTAATTAGTTAGCATAAAGCTAAAAACTCAACACAAAAAAAGCAAACTACATGTTTATATTAGCATAATATGTTTCCTTACTCAAGTAAAAACTTAATATTACTATGCTTTGGTAGATCATAACCAAGCCAGAATTTGAAGACCAGAAAATTAATTTTATACAGATTATTAGATACATTATAGAGATAAAGGTTTCAAACATTTAAATGATTAATGAGACGTTAGGAAGTAAATAATCATGATAGAAAGGAGGTTTAAAGAAATTATACCGATAGGTAGGGAGTACACTTTCACTCAATAATTAACTGTATAAATAAGCCACAATATATAGTCACGAATTAATTACGTGGAAGAAATATACGACCAGGAACGTTAAAAATATGGTTAGGTTCAAAGTGGACAGAAATATTACATCTGAATGATTAAGAAAAAGTAAACTCGAACAAACACATAGGTTTTATACGCTATTTCAAAAATCAGTAGAATGTAAGAAAATTTAAAACAATACGCATTTTCAGAATACGTTATATACAATAAGAGTATATATATATATTAACACAATGAGCATGCTAATGCTACGGAAGTCTGAGGGCATGCCCTCAGAAAATTTGTATAAAATAAGTGCTTTGAGATCAAATCTGGAAGCACTTTTGCTAGAAATATAGCATAAACAATTGTATGGCTGTTCACATAAAACCCACAAAATTTAATGAAAAGTCAACAAATCATGATTCTGTTGTAACACTGTATGGGGAGCTAGACTTCAATTAGCATAAATATGTATGTTTTATTACAGTAAAGTACTGATTACATGGCAAATAGTTATTAATTGTTAAATTATATTACTAATTTAAACAACTCTACAACAGTACTATATTAGCTATTTCAATCGTTGGTTATCAGATACATACATGTATGCACTACTGAAATAACATGTTACATGCTCCATTTTTTGGGGGGTGTTTTTTCAGCCTAATTGTCATTAAACATTTCAAAATAATCGTCTCCATACAAAATGATATCACACATGTGAAGTAAGAATGGATGACATAAACAGAACCTTTCCCAACCTTCATCATTTTCAACCCAACGTGTAATGCACACATTGAGTAGTGGAAGACACGACGAAGCTACTCCATGCTGGATACCCTTTTAACAGATTGCTTTTAATAGTTCCCGATGTTTAGATGAAGATTCAATCCAAATAGGTATTCATTTAACTTGATCGATACAATTTCGGATTACTGGAACTGAAAATAAATTTATGATATCAAGATTAAGTGAGTGACCTGTGCAATGAGTGTACAAGGCCTTGCTTTGAGTATCTTAAATTTGTTTTTGGACACCAAATATTTCGCCAGCTATGGTGGATGCTCCATCAAAACCTTGACGACGCAATTCATTTAGAGATAATCCAACATCAGTCAATATTTTTGTAATTGCACATAAAATATCTGCTGCTCTGGCCATCTATAGCTTAAAAAGTCAATAACTTCTTTCCTAATTTCACAGATGTCATGTACAAAACGGAGACATATTGATAAATGTTGCACATCTTGAGACGACACTTCATCAGTAAGAACAGAATATGTGACTATATCAAGCCACAAAGTGTTAATGCTTCATCAGAAGATTGTAAACCACGAAGAAAACGTTAAATACCATAAGTAGCTGCGCTATAACTATATAAACATCATTTCTTTTTTACATTACAAAACAAGGGAGTTCAGCCGAATCTCCTCTAAATCCTCCCGCGTCCGTGCGGTGATAATAGGTAAACTAAACAGCTGTCATCACATGACGAACGATGTGTATCATTAGAGCACACAATTTCAAGCACAATCGATAAAGACTAGTAAGACATACACACAAAATCTAAAATAAGTGCGTGAGTAAGAATGATAGGACGTCACTTAACGAAAACGCGCCATGTGACAATCGTAATGAATGATGCTAAGGTATAATAAACCGCGGTAACACTAATAACGCGTAGTATCGGTTTATAAAAAAAATATGTTTCCATATTTTTAAACAGTAGAACAGCACCGAACGAAACAGATATCACTAATAGAGCCGCTTTAAATATTCAAGCAGAAAATGTGATCAATCACAAAACCGAAACGCAATTACCATATCACAGTTTTCATCGGCTATCAGTTATTAACATTAATATCGAGCTTGCTGAGAAATCGGTTACGTTAATGAATCTGCGTCTTTTGGAAAGGCTTTGTCGGCACTGGAAAAAACGGATGTCGTTTGGTTGACATATTATAACGGGATGTCGCGTGATTGACATATTATAACGGGATGTCGTGTGGTTGACATATTATAACGGGATGTCGCGTGGTTGACATATTATAACGGGATGTCGCGTGGTTGACTTATTATAACGGGATGTCGCGTGGTTGACTTATTATAACGGGATGCCGCGTGGTTGACTTATTATAACGGGATGTCGCGTGGTTGACTATTATAACGGGATGTCGTGTGGTTGACATATTATAACGGGATGTCGCGTGGTTGACTTATTATAACGGGATGTCGCGTGGTTGACTACTATTATAACGGGATGTCGCGTGGTTGAC
>NW_013668835.1:16346-46295 GCF_000517525.1 Limulus polyphemus
TGTCGCGTGGTTGACTCATTATAACGGGATGTCGTGTGGTTGACATATTATAACGGGATGTCGCGTGGTTGACTTATTATAACGGGATGTCGCGTGGTTGACTCATTATAACGGGATGTCGCGTGGTTGACTTATTATAACGGGATGTCGCGTGGTTGACTTATTATAACGGGATGTCGCGTGGTTGACTTATTACAACGACATTCTTCGTTACTTTCGCTTGAAAGTTGTTATCAGTAATTCCAAACAAACAAAACAAAGACCGTCCAGTATCCGCTGTTCTACAGAACTAGAAGTTCAAATGCGACTTGTTTAGTGAAAATAATATAGTCTGTAACCCAGAATTTTCGAGGACAACTCTCACTCATACAGTTAATTTTCTAGACATAACGATGAAGAACGGACTCGCGTGGAATATTCACTTTAATATGATCGGTCAGAATGTAAGTGGGTGAATAAGGTACCTTCGAAGATCTCCGGTAGGGTTAAGAGTTGTAATACATTTTCAGTTATGCTCTCATTTATAAAGTCTACTTTAAGCCCCTCCTAAAATGTGGTAATATCATAACATAACATGTTTTCGTACGTATACAACAAGTTGCAAAGTCAACAAAACTAATCGATCCGAATAGTGTATCTTCCAGTCTACAGTTTAAGGAAAACACTTTCATATTAGCTACATACTTCTACAAATAAGCTTTTAAACGCGAACTGTCACCTTAATTTCCGTCCCTAGCCATCGCCTTCACATCTTGGCAAAAATACATTTCGCCATATAATTTAATCAACAGCCACATGACAAGTGGGACTAACACTTATGACAGTAAAGAAATAAACATGAATTATCATTATTACATACCACTTAGTAGCGCGTAAATGCGGGAACCAAGTGATTCTTATCTCAGAATCCCTTGCATGATAATCACAAAAACACAAACCTTGACATTTTAATAGCTATTTCTGTGTATGTACTAATTGTTTTTTTTTATTCAGGTTTAGGGTTAAGCTTGGGCACTGGTCGGGTAGAATTGTCGGCGCCAAGTCAATGAAAATAGGTTTTTCTTGGGTCACTCCCGTTCCGTCCCCCCATATCAAATTATCTTGCATTGGATCTATGGATCCCGCCATAGTTCTTTAGTGTTGGATATATCCATTCTGAAGTTATATATACATATATATATATATATATGTGTGTGTTATATATATATATGTGTGTGTGTGTGTGTGTATATATATATGTATGTATGTATGTGTGTGTGTGTGTGTGTGTAGATATATATATGTATGTGTGTGTATATATATATATATATATGTATGTATGTATGTATGTATGTATGTATGTATGTATGTGTGTGTGTGTGTGTGTGTGTGTGTGTGTGTGTGTGAGTGAGTGTGTGTAGATATATATTTTCAACTATTGTAAAGTTCTCTTCGTTTGATTCTTATATCACGAGCGGGGTATTCAACCCCAAGTCCCAACTGCTAGTGCGACGATGTAGCTTGTGTGTCACAGACCCATACCTTAAATGTTGTTCACTATTTATGGCCTGTTATAGGCTTGGTAGAAACCCTTTACAATTACATTTGTTGTAGTTTATGTTTCTGCTGCACACCAAAACAAGTGATACGTTTTTTCCTAATCTGTTTGTTAACATTAGTAATTATATAACCGCACTGACTCTTTAATTACGTGGAATGAGAGTTTGAGTAATCTTCAAGTCATCCGTGTTTATACATATAAGATATGATTTACTTTTACGACTCCCATTTTTTTTCTGTCAGCTTTGGATGAACTAGCGTGCACGTAATTCAGGGCTCTAATCTGGGTTTGTTTGCAGTGTTGCTTATATTCAAAATATGACATCTTGAATATTACCTTCGCTTCCCATGTGTCTGGTGTCATTAGTGTTATTATTTCAGAACAGCAAATTGTTTGGATGTACACTAGTAAACGCTTAATATTCGAAACCTATAATTATACCTCGTAAGACATAGAAACCTATAGCGATACTACGGTAGGTTTTTTCATTCTTATTTATGCATCTACTAGGTCCAGTATATTGCTTTAAAGTTGTATGAATCATGTTATGCGAATAGAAATAAGTGTGGAGAGAAGGAACACCACTTACTTGCAGTAAGCAAGACTTTAATAACCATATCATTAATTCTCTTGATGAAGTCGCATGCTTGGTATACTGGTTCACTCTTCCTAGTAACCAATGAAGGCTGGATCGATATACATTATACCAGTGACTTTGTTCACTTCTCAGACCAACAAATCTTTGTAAACGGTTTAAGAACCATTAAAAGTCTGTAGCTTGTAGTCTTATCACTGACCAGTGACTAGTGGATCTATATCCATTATATCACTGACCAGTGACTAGTGGATCTATATCCATTATATCACTGACCAGTGACTGGTGGATCTATATCCATTATATTACTGACCAGTGACTAGTGGAGCTATATCCATTATATCACTGACCAGTGGATCTATACCCATTTTATCACTGACCAGTGACTAGTGGATCTATAGCCATCATATCACTGACCAATGACTAGTGGATCTATATCCATTATATCACTGATCAGTGACTAGTGGATCTATAGCGATCATATCACTGACCAGTGACTAGTGGATCTATATCCATTATATCACTGACCAGTGACTAGTGGATCTATATCCATTATATCACTGACCAGTGACCAGTGGATCTATATCCATTATATCGCTGACCAGTGGATCTATATCCATTATATCGCTGACCAGTGGATCTATATCCATTATATCACTGACCAGTGGATCTATATCCATTATATCACTGACCAGTGGATCTATATCTATTATATCACTGACCAGTGACTGGTGGATCTATATCCATTACATCAAACTCTTTCACTCCACAGACCGACAATATATTCGTAAGAAGCTTACGGACTGTTAGGAGTATGTACAGATCTATAGTATTGTTTTACTAATTTAACTTCATTAAGAAGCTTTGAAGTGAAAGTTATGCTATTTTATCATGAACTAAGAAGCAAATAGCTCTTTTCTCCTATTCTTAACACGTGTACAAATGATAGATGTCACGAAAATGAATTTTTTCAATACTTGCTTTTCGTTCTTTCTCTCTCTCTTTTTCTGGTGGGACAGCGGTAAGTCTACGGATTTACAACGCTAAAATCGGTAGCTCGATTCCCATCAATGGACACAGCAGATAGCCAGGTGTGGCTTTGCTATAAAAAACACATACACATGCTATTTATTTTTATCACTGGAAGTTTCTTACTATTGATAAAAACACGTCCACTAACCAGCGGTTACAAATGGGAACCCATTCATTATCATCTATAACATTTTGCATGTTGACACAGTAGAAGGAAAAACAAAATCTAGCATTAAATGTAATTAGATAGTTAAAATACTTCCAGCCTTTTTCTTTTATGTATCTTCGATATTTCACATATACTGTGTTTACTATAGTCAAGTTAATATTGTACTGTTCTCGTCTTAGCGTATAACAGCGTTAAGAATTGGACTGGTCAAAATTACCAAACATTTAACAGTCTATTTTTACACATACTCAAAAGGATATCAAATACTGTTGTAAGTATTATTATAGCCAATTTGTAAGTATAATGAAAAAGGAAGTCTGATTTTCCACATTGATGTATTTACTGAACTCGAAAATTAGTCTTTAAACATTACTAATAACTGAAACAGAAACCTGTTGCTAAAAGGCCTGTAACGTGGAGTTTTTATAAATCTGTTGCTAAAAGGTCTGTAACGTGGAGTTTTTATAAATCTGTTGCATTTATAAAAACTCCACGTTACAAACCCTTTAGCAACAGATTTATAAACCAACAATAAAGAGTCTGTAACGTGGACTAATTTATAAAAACTCCACGTTACAAACCCTTTAGCAACAGATTTATAAACTGTTGCTAAAGAGTCTGTAACGTGTACTATTTATAAATCTGTTGCTAAAGGGTATATAACGTGTTACTAAAGGGTGCATAAAATTATCATATACATATACAAAACTCTGTCACACATTTGTTTTTACTAAAAAAAAGCTATCGTGGTCAACAGGAACAGCAAATGTAGTGGGATTTGACTGTCATTTTTATAACGCACTTACGGTCCTATAGTTGGGAGCCCAAATATGCGGCAACGGGACGCGAACCATGAAACCTCTGATTCACAGTTCGTCAAGCTTACAACTGGGTTATGATCGGCCCCTTTTGTCTGACTTCTATTAAAGTTTCAACGGGTATTGTGTGGCGACCTTTATGAGCTGCATCAGTATCCGATCCTCATTATTAAAATTTTTTTTATGAGTTTCCGATAAGTCTCAATGCTGCATGGTTCTATTTGTTCAACACTTTCACGTTAACGTTTGAGGAACGAATTCTAAATGTACAAATAATCCTGGCATGTTTGATGTAGGTTGTATACATTTCACGATCAGCACCCCTGGTGACACTTATTTTTGGCAATTAACTAATCTTCCCATCGTCTCAGTAGTTTACCTATCAAATTATGAATTCTAGGGGTATGGTCGTTAGAATAGGTTTACTAAATTCGTAATAACCTTGTACGTTTTATATTTAGGATATGTAATACTTAATTGTGATGTCTCTTGGTGTTTCTAACAGGAGGATACTGAATTATGGTTAAATGACCACTTATGAAATCGACGCGATCTCAGATCACAGCAGGAGAAGTTTTTTTTTTATTCTCTCGAAATAATATCACTGAGGATTAATTAAATACATTATCGTACAGTGTAGGTATCATTTTCTGAAATCCTAAATAACTGTCAGTATTATTGTGTTTCTGAATAGAAGTTTATGAAGCTGATGGTGAGAGTTAACTTTGTAAAGGTCTGGCTTAGCTTTGTGGATAGAATGCTCAATCTGTAAGTTGCGGGATCGAAATACGGCGCCGAACATACTTGCCCTTTCGCTGTGGGTCGAGTTATAACGTGAGTCAATTCATTGGTACAAGACTAGCTCAAGAGATGGCGGTGGGTGCAGCCCGCCCATTACATTTCTTCTGGTCGGCAGCTCAGAATTAGGGATGGCAGCAGTTAGCAAATCGTAAAAAGTAAAAAAAAAAAAAAAAAAAAGAGAGAGAGTTCGATACGAGTCACAAAAAATGATACAACCTACCGCAGTTCAGAACGATAAGTAATTTTAAATTATAACTTTGGCGTCTTCACAGTTGAACTGGTGCATATTTTACAGAATTAATAAATTATAAGGAAAGGAAGAAAGCTTCTGTGATTTTATCAGTCATGGGAGTTCATCGCACTTTACAAACGATATTCTGTCTTCTGTACTGTTCTCTAAATCACTTCCTCTAGCGTACATAGCGCACACGATTTTGCAGTATTACTCAACACCGTAATTGCCACTGTACAGACTTTTGTAAAGGAGAGCGAAGTTGGTCTTAGATCACCATTTCCCCACTACACGTTAACGCTGGCTTCAAAGCCATTGCGGACTAAAAGCACAAAACAACATTGGTTGAATGGAATTATTCTGATTTCAGTTTCTTTTGGTCAATCTTCTTACGAAAGTAATCCCTTGACTTCGAGTTGTGGCTAGAAGCTTTTGAGCCTTTGCCATCTTCCCGTACTTTTATATTGTTAATGGAAATATGCCCAGCTTCACCGCAACCACTTTTTGGGTCGGATTGCTCTGTTTCGTAACTATAACCCTCACTTCTCGGATTATGACGTTACTCACAACCCCCCCCCAGTGGCACAGCAGTATGTCTGTGGACTTACAACGCTAGAAACCGGATTTCGATACCCGTGGTGGGCAGAGCACAGATAGCCATTTGTGTAGTTTTGTGCGTAATCTCAAACACAAATGCCCACAATTGGTAACGATTGCAGCATTGAAAGCTGTTGTTGTTGTAAATGCTTTGCTGTGCTAGTTTTCCGCTTTTTTTTAGGAAAACATTGAAAGCTCCTTTCTTCGAAATGTTGTATGAATTGGGTTTACATCGCTTAATAGTGTCGCTGTCTGAATATTTCTCTTCATTATAGTATCCGTGACGGCGGTGCATTGTTGAATGGTTTAGAATTTGTCGCGACCCAAATGCATGGGTGCTACCGCTTTACAAATATGGCCAGGTGGTTAGGCGCTCGACTTGATTTGAGTGTCGCGGGTTCGAATTTCCGTCACCGAACATTCTCGCCCTTTCAGCCATGAGGGCGTTATAAAGTGATGGACAATCCCACTATTTCTTGGTAAAAGAGTAGCCCAAGAGTTGGGGATATATGATGTTGACTATTTGCCTTCTCTCTAGCCTGTCACTACTAAATCAGGGACGGCTAGCGCAGATAGCCCTCGTGTAGCTTTGCGCAAGATACAAAACAAACCAATACAAAATCATTGCCGCTAGAAAGAAAGTAAAAAAAAAGAAAAAAGAGAGAGAACAAATAAAAAAATCACGCCGTGATCTTTAGGGCCTGTGGGTGCATCAAATCCCACTATCCATTCAGAGCATCCCAAAAGCTGGCTGTGTGGCCCTGTTCACTAACTGTCTTCCCTATAGTTTATCAGTTCAAAATTAGGTATGGGTAGCACAGATAGCCATTGTTTAGCTTTGCTCGAATATCTGAAATAATCAAACAAACTCGTTACTTTGACTTGTAGTAACAGAAATTGTGGTTGACCTGAACGACAAGATTCTTGATTATGTTCTTAATCCACAGCAGCATAACTATAACTTTGGTGTGTTTGTTTTTGATGTATAATAGTCCTTTATTCACCAGCAACGCTGATGTGCCATGGATTCCGCGAAACTGCAGCAAAGTCGGGTTTTTACAAGTAATTCCTTGAGAATTCTTTGCGAATAGGCTTGCATCCTAGCAAACTGTAGTATGTTGTATCAATTATTGTTTTCCCACTGCTTTTACACATATTTTTTCCTTAGTTGTTTTGTCCTCCGGTGGGACAGCGGTATGTCTACGGATTTACAACGATAAAATCCGTGGTCCGATTCCGCTCGGTGGACACAGTAGATAGCCCAAAGTGGCTTTGCTCTAAAATAAACAAGCAAACCTTAGTTATTTTCTCTGTGAAAAGTAATTTAACCATGAAATTATTTCCCCTCAGCCAAGACCTCCTGGCTGTATGTCGGCAGCTGAACCTGGAACACTGCATAGAGGAGATTATGGAACAGTTAGGAGCCGATGAACATGGTATGATCTCTTACAGTGAGTTTCTTCGTAGACGAATGCAGTTAATCAATGAGATAAATGCCCTTACCGTACAGGAACAGGAACAGGAACCTGTTCCTCACGTAGGTGAAACGGACTCGCATCAACCAAACTCCCAGCAAGTCTCTCCAGCTCCAGGTAGCAGTAGCACAGGCATCTGGCCTACGAGTAGTGATACCAGTCAAGGTAAGTGTTTTTACAAGTCGATACACCTATTTTGCCTTCTATCTGTGTTTGTTACTTAACAAGATTCATTTCTCTGATAACATTTTCAATTTAAGTTAACATTCTAAGTTTAGAAAGAATTGAAGGTATATTTAATTTACAGTTTAAAACCCAGCATAAGGTAGTTTATGAGCAAAGAAATATTTTTCTATTAAGGAGCAGCTTCTGGAAAACACGATAGTTGGGAGTTCGATTCGGGAGCTCGAGACTTGAGTCCGGAACTAAACACTTTACAGAAACTGATTGAAAAATCAGGGGGTTCAGTACCTGGCAACAGCAGTGATCTCTTGGAACTAGCCAACAAGGTAATGAATCATTATCTGTTTCACACATCGCATTAATTTGTTACAAATTTGTTTTCTTGTGTATAATAGTTGTTGTGACTTACCAAGTGTGCATGCATGACGTATGAACTCTCTCTTCACTTAATCATTAAAAAGTTTTTCGTTTTTAACTGAGAAAAAAATATAATTATAATAGAAATGTATTCAATACAATCTTATGAAATTTGTGTTTTTAAAGCAAATCAATGAAAAATAAACTTAAGATGCAAAAGTGAAATGAAACCGTTTAATTTCTGCGTTAAAGCCTTCCAGTGGCACAGCGGTATGTCTGCGGACTTACAACGCTAGAAACCGGGTTTCGATACCCGTGGTGGGCAGAGCACAGATAGCCCTTGTGTAGCTTTGTGCATAATTAAAAACAAACAAACAAACAATCTGCGTTAAAATTGCTTCACATCATAAATGTATTTGTTTTTCTTTTGTAAGACACTTAAAATTAAGAAGCATTTTATAAACACGAATTAAATTTCATACGTAATTTAGAATACAAAATAAATTAATAATATCTAACTGAGAAAGGATTACCACTATGTAGATCGACCTTTTGTTATCATTAAGTCTAAAGAAACAATAATGAACAATATAAAAACTTATGTTTTATGTAGACTGTAGTACTTCCATAATTAATTCAGTTATGTAGACGAACTTCTTAGCTCTGATATATCATATATGTAATGAACCAAATTCTGTAGAGTTTGTTTTCCTTAGTTTACGCCCAATCAAAATAATAATTGAATTAAAATGGTTATATATTGTGACGGAAATATGTGCCAGTTATGAATAATTATGAAAAAACGTTATGATTAAAAGAAAATGGATATAATGGTTATGTAATTGCGAAAGGGTTAGAGCTCAATAGGCAGATGATTAATATTTTCCAAGTTATAGTCCCCATAAACAGTCATCTTGGATAATATAACAAACCTATCCACATTTACTGTTAATGTAATCAGTTTGAAGTGTTAGGGGTTTTTAAAAACCTGTTGTAGATGTAAATAGGATGTAAACATCTTGGACAACTATTTACCAACAACCATTTGAAAATGACTCTTGGTAGACTAGCCATATTAATCATTCCACCGTTGCCCAAAGCTTATTTCATTTATCACACTCTTTGTTCTCACATTCAGTCGATTGTTCTAGTAAGTTTTCTTGAAAGCTGGAGTAAGACCGAGAGTGAATCGTTTTTAGTAAACTTTCAATTAAAGCTATATTTACCCATCAATAGATGGCGCTAAAAGACAAGGCAAAGCAACATTTTTATACTTAATATTCATATGTTAAGTTAATTAAGCATATTTTATTTAATTACAGTTTTATGTATTGGAACATTTTTGTTCGTTAATTAACATGCCGTTTTTTGTATAAGAGAGTACTGATACAAAATACAAATGCAAGTTAATTTCAAAGTCGCGATGTGTGATACGAAATGTTAAGTTTTTTTCTTCTACAAATTATACATTTTACAACCATCTGAAAATGAACCATACATATCTGTTTAAAAACTGCTTTCCTTTTTAGTGAGAAAAGCTATATTTAATGAAGTATGTCAGGTTACCATTTCATAATCGCCATCTCCTTAATACAACTTGAACTTAAGAGAAAGCATTGATATTCGTGAGATAGAGTGGATTTTTTGGCAATAATTTTGTGATACTATGATTAAATACACTATGTCCTAATCTTCAATCACATGTGAATTTTGGCAGAGCTGATGTAATTAATCGTACAATTTCTTTTTGAGTTTTTGGTTGATTTTACTTCCAAAACTATGGTGGTTGACTCGCAAATGTTTTTCCAACAACTATATACGTAAATTATAACTTAGTTTAAAGAGAATAGAGAGGTTGAGGCCTTAATATCAAAACAATTTTGAACCTTTGCCTGACCTTACAGTCAATGTTGCCACGTTCGGTCATGCTTGATCTGATGGCCGTGCATCTTCACAATAGTCCTATAGCGTAGTTTTCATTATAAAAGGCTCCGTCATAGGGCTGTTATATGAAAAATACGTCACTGCTCCCTTGCATGTTTTCCATACTCGATCTATTGTACGAGGACGATGGTTTTCAACAGTCCGATTGCACAGAAATTAATAAGGCTGACGACTTTACCTATATGTCTTCTTATGGAATAATGGCATGAATACCTGTTTCATTCTCTAGTTGCTTGAGGTATACGGCTGTTGAACGGATATGCCTTGGAAGCAGTTCGTGTACTCGTGACTTGTGTCGCTCTTCCAGACAGGAAACAATTCTTGGTTATATATATTGAGCACTGTTGCATTTGGATGGCGTTTGCCACAGACCTATGCGTTCTTGGATTCTCACCCGTTACTTTGCCATGGTTTGACTTGTTGCAGGTCTTTTCCTGGATGGTCCTAGTGGCCAAAATCGATCAATCTTCGCTTGTTTCCAGTGCCATTAAGTACGAGGGTTACCCCTGTCTTGAAAATTCCAAATCCCCAATCAGAACACATCTTAATGATCTAAGTACACGAATATTTTGACTATTAAATATACTTCCCAAAAGCGATCGATTTTCGGTTTCATCGCAGTATTTACGTAACGCCAAACACTGTCGAAATGTAGTCCTGTTACGTAACGTTTCATCGTGACTTTATATTGACTGTGACTTGCTGGCTTGCCTATCCAAAACCATCTGTGTTTATTTGTAAACTTAGAACTGCCTGCACGTTTACATTCAACAATTGGTACTGCTACGAACGCATTAACAGTGTTCTTCTGAAGATCCAAATTTCACCATCTTGTATGTATGTGTGTAAAAAAATGCAGTGATTTATATTAACATAATTTTAATCTTTATTGTACGATTTTTCAAAGTCTGTGTAAATGTTTCGTAGAAACTTGACTATCGATACCCGGCAATAAGTAAACAACAGGTTCTTTGTTAATGTTATTTTTTCTTTCTAATGTCAATTAGAGGCGTGTTGACGTACGTGCTATATATGTGAATGAATCATGTAAAGTGAGCGTGTAGTTTACGAAAGGTTGTAGGAGTCACCGATTGCTTATTTTATATTAACTTCTTATGTTAAATTTAGTTTGAAATTTTTTATTGTTATTTTTGCGTTCTATAGATTTAATTGGAGTGTTTTTATAATGTAATTTTGATTTCTCAACTTTATTCTGATATTATGGATTTTCTTTTGTTTGTTACTACTGCGGCGAGGAATCAAAATGACATTCTTAAAACAACATTTAAATTCAGAATAATATAATAGCAATAAAAATCCAAATTAAGTTTCAAAAACAAGGTGGAAATAGTAAACACTACAAAATAAGACATCAGTGCCCCTACGAGCCTTCATGGCGTTTATACTAATTAAGTTCAAATGCTTTACTTGTAATATAAATATTTTGACTATTTATGAAATTTAGTTTTTATGTTTACGAAGTAAAATCGTATTTTCTAATCTCGTATTGCAAGTAGTCTCGTTTCTCCATTGGGCTTGTGATATAATATGTTTTGATGTTTATATTAAACTGTGGACCTATATAGATCGGTTAGCTCAGCGCCACGGCTCTGTGATATTGTTTCTAGAGGAAGTCTGTTGATAATAACATATTGTAGTTTCAACTTGTGTATATTTTATGTTAGCATAGTACTTGATGAAGTGGGCCAGAAAGAGGATGAATGTTTGGCCATACATTCTAAGAATATTGAGGATTAAAACAAAAAAAAAGCAACATCAACTAAAAAGTGTAATGAGGCGCAAAGGGTATGAAAACGAGGTGTGTGTGGTTCATGACGATTCAACTGTTCTATAAACTAATGGGGCGAAGCCTGTATGAGGACACGGGTCTAAAAAAAAACTAAAAATAACCATGGTCATATGGCCCGCATATTTCTTTATTTTCTTTCTATATAACCTGAACTTCTCCCCACCCTGGCTATATTTAGCGTATCCGTAAGAATTGACTACTAGTTTTTACATCGTTTCAAACGTCAGCTGGCGAGTCCGGGCACACGAGGTACTGATATCTCGGCTCCCATCATAAACTTACATAATAAGTGTTAACGTTTACTGGGTATCTCCTCACACAAGCTTTATAGTTCTAGTTATAATGACAAAAGGATTCTTATAAAGTTTTTACCACTAGATTATATAGTGAATTTGCAGTTCATAACAGCTGTTTATTTCAGTCATAACAATAAATAAATATATAAGGAAACATTAATTCAGTTCAGCAAGTATGATTGTTAAAGAATGTTAGCTATTTTCAGGCCTAATTAGAGATTATGTAGTCAAATTCTTTTGAAAAAATTGAATTGTTGAACTCAAAGTTAAGTACAAGCAGGCTTTTTTCGTTGTGTCTCACACTTTTAAAATTTCGAGAGAGCAAAAATATCAAGTGTGTGAGTAGTTTTGACGAAGAAAAAAAAGGGGAAGATGTTTCACTGAAATTTTAATGTGTTAATGTTTCCAACAGTTTCTATTTCACAGTGGAATTATATCACATCAAAATGAAAGTGTCACGCAGATGAGGTGTCTAATTTTAATTCTTGGGAATAGTGTATTCAAATTAATTCTTATATCTTGTATGTAGTCGCTGTGAAAGTATCGCAGATTCATTTAACGTCAAATCTTTATCATTTTGGTTTTGATTCATGCCCAGTATTAAATAACTGTTTGAGGTATATATTGTGAATGAAAAACTGATAACACGTGGTTATCTGAATGAAGTTACACAAGTGAAACTTTAATTATTAATATTTTGCTTTAAGTGGGAGTTCCTTTTCATTAATAATCCCAGTATTCAAGTACCATATTCACACCAGCACCAAAATACCAGTCGAAGACCTCCTTTTCCATACTCACACCAACATCCAAATACCAGTCGAATACTTCCTTTACCGTACACACACCAGCTTCCAAATACCAGCAAAGTATTATTTAACATACCCACACTATTATCGAAATACCAGAATATAATCATCACCATACCCATACCAGCATCCAAATACCAGTCGAAGATATATTTTACCATACCCACATCAACATCCAAATACCAATTGAAGATATCTTTTACCAAACCCATACCAGTTAAGGTATCACTTACAATACCCACACCAGTATCCAAACACCCATTACGATATCAGAGTTTACAGTTTAATATTGAAACTGTTGAGTACTGTCGAGTTTATTTTACTAGTTTCTCTAGGGTTATATCCAAGGTCTTTTCCTCTTCCCACACATTAATTCTAGGCTTTTGACCTTTGGAAAACGTTTTCGTAAATTTATCTTAAACTTCTTATTTTTGTTTAATTTAAGAACATGAAAGTTATTTGGCACTTGGATTTTAAATTAGCATTTCAACAAAATTAATTATGTTAGCAGGTCTCTCAGGATTTTATTGTAGCAGTCATTCGTGATATATTTATTGTACGTGGTGTTTTTTGTCTTTTAATTATTGTACACACAACTATTACAGTATTCCACACAAACATTTAGTTACACTACCACCCTGGCTCTTGCTTATTTTCAAACTTAACATTATTTTTATCTATCATGAACTATTTTTTATTCTTCCTGGTGTTGATTGTAGTATGTAAATGCAATCAATAAATTGTGTGATGAAATTTATACGTTTTAGTGTTTAATTGTTAAATTTGAAGTTGTTAATCAGATAAATACCTGAACTGGTTTTAGTATACACGTTGTAATAGAAACAAACTTAAGTGATGTTGCCTTAATGTATGTTAGCTTGTGTACTGCGGGTTTAATATGGGTTAACAGATTATACCATCTTTTCGAGTGAACAGTAATCTAACAATGAATTCAGTATTTGAAAATGTATTTCAGGTTTAGACAACTTACATTCGTAAGTTGAAACTGATTAAGATATATTTTTTGCATACGTTCGGACGGTCCTGTATCACTGAAGATTGTATGACATACGTTTTTACATAGTTGAGTAAGTTAAGAAGTTATTAACCAAGATATGTTTGTGCAGCCTCACCAGTAACGTTTCTTCGGAGTTCATTTTTATGCAATGTAGTGCCTTTTGGTGACTAAGGCTAACTAATTTCACAGTAAATCTATTTTGTGTGTTATTGTAAACACGCGTATGGAAACACTGAAAAAAGTACACATGATAAATTTCAAGTTCTAACTTCGACAAGAAGTTAGATTATTTATGTTTCGTGCAATCTGGTGGCCAGTTATTCAGAATATGACAGCGCTTCTGCTCCTGCATTTCACAGGTTTAAAAATACGATAACTTTCTGGACGTTAGGCCTGACTAATCTTCACATGTGGTATTTGCAACTCGGCAATATAAAGAAGTAAAATCAGTTTCAGTCTGTCTCTGTTTTTACAGTTACAGAAGTATTGAAAGTTTTGTAGAGACAGTGAATCTCCAGTGTTAACTTGTTATTGAAACTCAAGACAATCAGTTGTTGTTTTTGTAAGTGCTTAGTTGTTATCCTGTTGCGGAAAAAGTCGCATCATGTGTTTTAGATGTATGGCAGTCTGTTTGATAATTTAATGTTTTGTTTTTACTTTTTAAAAGTATGCCAGTGTACATTTTGTTTTTGTATAAATAAAACTAGTTACTGCATTTTGCTATGAACTTTAATTTCTGTAGTGTTATATGTAAATTAAGCGAACATTTTAATGGTAATCCTTTTGTAGTTACACTTCAGTCTTATTCATACAGACATCCAGAGTTAGTACTACTAATAAAAACAATAATAACTGCTAAGATGTTTTTGAATTTCTTGTTAAAACAGAACTTTTTGAAGGTAGAAAGCGTAAGTTGTTCCTAGATAAAGTTTGACCAC
Organism: Limulus polyphemus; assembly: GCF_000517525.1. Lineage (NCBI taxonomy): Eukaryota > Metazoa > Arthropoda > Merostomata > Xiphosura > Limulidae > Limulus > Limulus polyphemus. Next base: position 30,961 of record NW_013668835.1, read on the forward strand.
CATAACACAGTTTGGTAGTACCAGTATGGTAGAACATTAACTGGTTTCTGCATTAACTGAGGATTAGTTTAAGTGTGACATTTTGAGGTATTTAGACCATTAATGTTTGACTAATCGATGATTGTGGAAAGCCTATCGTCAAACATTGGTGTACCAGAACGATGGATTATTTTTATCGGATTCTGGTAGAACTTTTATTGGTTTCTGCATAATCAGAGGATCAGGTTACGTACTACATTTTAACTCACTTGGACCATTAATTTTCGACTAGTTGTGAAAAACCTTTCGCCAAACACTGGTGTACCAGAACGATGAATCTTTTTATTAGATTCCACAAAAGTTATAATACATCTTTCTAACATTACAAAATAGTTAGATGCACTCTCGGCAATATATATATATATATATATATATAGATAGTTTTATAGTTTTTAATACATGCGGTTGCTTTGTTTTGACCTTTTGTATCACTTATATATGTGATTATCCAGTTCTGGTTTCTTTCATATCACAAATCAAAATTATTCGACTCAACGAATTATTTGTGAGATATAAATGAAAGTAATATCGTTTTATGTAAAACATTCCAATAAATATTTGAAGAGATAAGTTGAATTGTATATTTTTTGTCAGTTGCTTTTTTTCTTACTATTTGTGAGTGTTATCAAAATTCCTACTTTATCTTCTACTGGATAAGTTTTCTATGCATAGCACAGTGTGTTGTAAATTATATATTAGCCATTTGCCTAATGGCTAGGGTTGCAGTGTTGTATAGAACACTGAATTGATCTTATTCTTACTAGATATATCTCTCTCGTGCAGTAGTAGTTATTAAATTTTGAAAAATGTATTTTTAACTTTCATTATTCATCTGTATATGTGTGAAAGAGAAGGAGAGTGTTCAGATTGGAGAATCTTCTACACTGAAGTAATTTAGACACAGGTGCGGAATGGAATAGAATTATTCAACGTTCTGTACACGCTTAACGTTCGGTTCATTATATACACATGGTGTATTAGTTAATGTGGCGTCGCGAAGATCTCTGATGACTCACTAATTCACTCAGTGTTTTGATATTACACACAATGCAACTTCTGTATCGTGGGGACTAGATCTGCAAGCAGTATTTTCGATCAAGAGAAAATCATTTAGTGCTGAAATTTGATGCAACTTTCATTTAACCTATTTCATCGTCGACAGCTTGCCTGCATAAATACTACCATAATCATACCCAGTCATTTTTCCTCTGGAGTTCACATTTCAAGGCGAATGAACTTCTATACAAGTCAGTTCTGCGTATGTAAGAGGTACTTTTTATTTTATATATTTTTTTACTTGGTTGACTTGCAATATGCGGATTTCATTTTAACTCGTAGCCATTTTGTTGTTAGTAACCAGTTTTTATTGTACTGCAAAATATAATAATTCAATTATTATGATTAACTTCATAATAACTTCTTTTTTCGGGTAGTAATAGATAGTTTAGCAATCTGTAAATCTCAACACGTTTCTTCGTTAACATATTCATTAAAAAATTACAGTATTTTTTTTTCATATTATCTAATGAAAAACCTAATTTTAACATAAAGATTGGAGGGTCACGGCAAGTCGACTTCATGTTCCCAGAAAATTTCAGAGTAGTACTAGTTATTTGATGTACTTCCTTTAGTAAATAGTTCAGCTACTGCGGAGCGACAACTACACGCGCTGTTAACAAACTAATCTTAGTTTATCAAGTCCCTTTGCTCTCTCGTTGTTCGAATAACACATTTAACCAATCCCTCTTGCTACTATTAATACCTCTTCTCAGGTCTCTCGAAGACTTTTACAGGTCAGCTTAATATTAAACTCTTGTTATCAAAGGAATTTTGGAGACTTAAGTTTGGATTCTCAAGCTGTTTGGTTTAATGAAATTTATAGTAATATACTCTATTCGGAGTCAACAATGGAAGCTGTTATAATTCAAAATCACAATGTTAGGCTAAAAGTGTCCACGAAATATGCAGTCCTTATATGATTACATCAGCCTCCAGTAAAGGAGTCGTCCCCTGTTATACACTATTCAATTTGATTGTGTTTTTATACAAATTATGTTCACACCTTTTTCAGTTGTTTACAGTCTACTTCTTATTCGCAAATAAATAAACCAAGATAATTAAGATTTACTCACATAAAACATTTTCTTTCGAACCTCCTGTTATTTTGCGGATCCTACTCGAAAGGAAATCAGTGAACCTGAAAATACCACAACCCCACTATTTTTTTACCGAATCACACATTTTCACTAACTCTGTCGACGTGTTTAAAGGAGATTTAATCTCTCCTTATTTAATGTCTGGCTGTCATTTTAACCATGTTTTAAATGTTCAATGAAATTTATTGATACCTTGAGGCGACTTTTGTAAAGAATGGTTATTTGGTACTTGAAAGTGTGCGTTATAGACATATAGTTTTCGGAATCACATACTGTAAATAAAAAAAAATGTATTAATTGCTTATATTTGCGCGCATGATTTTAAGAATTTCAAGCACTTTTCCAATATTCGAAATTTGTTATACATTACAGATTCAAAAAAGCCCTTGTTACGGGTTAATACGTAGTAGATGACGTGTTTGTTCGTACTCAGACATGGATAGGTTTGTTTCATACCTTGACACGTGAGGTACAGTGGGCAAAGCTATAAATATATTTGGAATTTTAAAAAGGTCGGAATGTACTTTAAACTCCGTGCTTTTTTGTTGATTAAAGACTGCGTACACATTTGCTGGTGATGTTGAAATTCAAAAGGTTTATATAACCCAAGATTCATGATTTTAAAGTTTTAGAAGCTTAGGTTTATATCTCTATGGTTGAAATCCTGACGTAATGTGTTCAGTACCGTGTTCAACTGTTGTTGCTGTTTGGTCATACAGTTTCTGCTTCATGGAGACTTAAACAAAACATAATATTCGAAGCATTTTATAGACTTAGAATAACATTTATTCTGAAATCTGGGGATTATCAAACCTGTACTTTTTATTTGAAACACCTACTAAACTAGTGGAAACGATCATTAAATATTTCTAGCGTGGTCTAATTCTTCAAAGCTTAAAAGGTTTGATTTGAACATGTAGTTTGTACATTTAGTATGTACACATGCGGTTACTTTCTTCCTACTATGGCAAAAACTATTTTGTTATTGTTACAATGAATTATATATTTAACAAGATCTATTGAAAGTGATGAAATATGTGTTATATTTACGAAATTGTTGCACTTTATCAAGAACTTATTATTGTTACAATGAATTTTATATTTAACAAGATCTATTGAAAGTGATGAAATATGTGTTATATTTACGAAATTGTTGCACTTTATCAAGAACTTATTATTGTTACAATGAATTATATATTTAACAAGATCTATTGAAAGTGATGAAATATGTGTTATATTTACGAAATTGTTGCACTTTATCAAAAACTTTTTTCTATCCTTAATGAACCTTTCTTGTTGTAGTAATCAGTGTTTTGCGATAAGTATTCGTATCTTCTTGTTCAGCGTTTTACACTCACGCATTCTTGGTAATGAATTGTGTTCTAGTTTTGTGATTTCACGGCGTTTTCAAAACTAATTAATAATTAGTGCGACAAGCACTGCGTAAGTTAAATTTCATTCGTAGTTATGAAAGAAAATAACATTTAATAAAGCATCTTTAGAAGGGGCTATGCTACACATAAAGAGGAACTTCTGATAATCAAGATACTTGGAGAGTTCGTTGCTTGTGGGAATAAGAAGGATAAGTTTAGAAGGGGCTATGCTACACATAAAGAGGAACTTCTGATAATCAAGATACTTGGAGAGTTCGTTGCTTGTGGGAATAAGAAGGATAAGTTTAGAAGGGGCTATGCTACGCATAAAGAGGAACTTCTGATAATCAAGATACTTGGAGAGTACGTTACTTGTGGGAATAAGAAGGATAAGTTTAGAAGGGGCTATGCTACACATAAAGAGGAACTTCTGATAATCAAGATACTTGAGAGTTCGTTGCTTGTGGGAATAAGAATGATAAGTTTAGAAGGAGCTATGCTACACATAAAGAGGAACTTCTGATAATCAAGATACTTGAGAGTTCGTTGCTTGTGGGAATAAGAAGGATAAGTTTAGAAGGAGCTATGCTACACATAAAGAGGAACTTCTGATAATCAAGATACTTGAGAGTTCGTTGCTTGTGGGAATAAGAAGGATAAAAGCGGCTTCAGAGTTTTGAATGCTTGTCTGCTGATTTTTACTATAGTTGCAAATGGCTAGATAATTATTAGGTGAGGTTATCGTACCTACAGTGGTGTAAGATTGAATCAACAATTATTATCATTTTTTAGATATGTGAACAGCACTTCCATTTTAAGTCTCGGAATATGTTTTCCAATATGTCAAAGAAAACTCGAATTAAATATGTTTTTGAAGAAAATCGTAAAAATTAATAATAAATGTTAAAGGTACTGATCTTTATGCACAGGATGGTATGCCTACCGCTAGCAGAGATAAAATTCTGTGATGTTTTTTGTGCCAAAGGAAAGATATTTCTGTATTTAATAGTGCTCTTTATGCTCAGGATAATATATACCTTTTGCCAAGTGAAGGGGGATTCTGTATCATACAGTGATATTTGCGTTCGGGATATTGTATGCTAAAAATCGGGATTCGATCTCTGCTGTTGTGCAGCCTTGCGTATAATAACAAACAAACATTATAAGATTATTCTGATGATTTGAAAATAATTCTTTTGAAACTGTAAATCTTGTGAACATTTCCAAAGCATAACCTTTTTAATGTGAAAAATTATCTGGCATTTTAAAAATGGACCAGTCAAAGTGGTAATTAACTTATTTGGTTAATTGAAAATTGTAAGGCAGTGTCGACGTTTTTTCTCTCATAATTATATCGTTTAGTCTTTCAAAAGGTCAAGTAAAGAAAATTGTCTCCCTACCCCACCTTGTTTGGATAATTGCATCCGCTTATAATTCTGGATTAATTCTAAACGAACGTTGAGACGCATCTCGTTTAGTCATGTTTATAATACAGTTAGAAGAACGTTGGACAAAGACCTACTCATTATACTCATGCAGAAAGAAATAAAGGTGTATCTGTAAAATATATAGAAATCCAATCTTGAGCTTTAAGGCCAGCGAATAGAAGGTTTCTAGATAGTAAGGATAAGTTGTTATAAAGGTCACTTGAGTTTCACGCGCATAACCATTACTTGATTTGTTTGAATTACTATGTTCAGACGTAAGGTGATAACTGGTTAACTATAATGAAGTCATATTTCTCTCTCTGGTACAAAAAAAAAACAAAACGACCCTAAAAACTGTACGACATAAAAGAAAAGATTGTTGTTCATAAAGTTTTTATTTCGGCATTAGCTAAACACCGGGTTCCGATGTCCGCGGTGAGTAAAGCACAGATAGCCTATTGTGTAGCTTTTTACATAACTACAAACAAACAAGATTATATTTCGAATGCCGAATTGTCGGCGTTTTAATGTATTTTTGGACATGTAAGTTTTAGATGTTTATTTTTATATTAGCGTAAAGAAAATTTATGAAATACAAGATGTGTTTCTTCTCAGCTACTAGTTTTTGTTGCTATGGTAAAGTGCACGCTAAGAAATCCTCTATTAGCACTGAAGTGTGAAACACAGCCCTTGGAATAAGATTACAGCGAAGAAATCGATTCGATAAGAAATAGAGGACAGCATAACTCTCGTTTGATTGGCCGACCATGAAATTGTTGTCTTACGTCACTTCAGGATCTTAGATAAAGCACAAATTGTACAACATAGTGTGTTTTGTGACCTATTCTTCTACAGTGTTGTAATTTCACATTCATATAAACTGATAGTGCACGGAGTAAAAAACTTGTCAATCTGTAGTCACTCGCCTTTATAATTCACCTTCTAATGTATGTAGAAAATTCCCAGAATCACATTTATATGCTTACAAAATAAACAAAGTTGTGGGCGGGTTCTCTGAAAAGCTAACAGTTCTGTTAGTTGTACAGGTTAACTTGTGCTTGAATGTAGCTATTTATTGGTAATTTGAAAGTTTGATTAATAATTTAACTTTGAGTCACCAAAGCCCTCCGCGAATACCACATAGATGAATACCAACGCAAAGGAAACTAGAGTAGCACTCAGTAGAGCGCAATATTCGGCTCTCAAAAATACAAGATATGTGTTCGTTGTTATCAACGGCCACAAACCATTTTTGGCAGGACAATGAGGAATAATATTCTACATATGTCCACCAAGTTTCATGAAAATCCGATCATATTTTTCTGAGTTACAGAGCAAAAATAGTGTGAAAAACCGGTCCCCATGTTAACAGATAGGGATTTTTTTTCGTGACCTTGACATTTGACCTTGACCACACAAAAACTAATTATATATGAGTGGGTTATAGTCCAAATGTATACTAACTTTTGTTCAAATTCATTCAGCCGTTTTTGAGAAATCTTGCTGACAAACACACAGATGAAAACATAACCATCGTCTCATTCGGGGCCATGGATTGGGCAGGTGGTTAGGGCGCTCGACTCGCAATCTCAGGGTCGCGGGTTCGAATCCCCATCCCATCAAACATGCTCGCCCTTTCAGCCGTGAGGGCGTTATAATGTGACGGCCAATCTCGCTATTCGTTGGTAAAAGAGTAGCCCAAGAGTTGGCGGTGGGTGGTGATGACTAGCTGTCTTCCCTCTAGTCTTACACTGCTAAATTAGGGTGGAGGTAATTAAGGAACATTTGAAGGATTTTACTGGAAGTACCTAAATATACATTATGTGATATATCCAGAATGTTTCTAGTAAGTTATGATTGAGGAGTACCTTTCGTTTGTTAGTTAGTTTTTGCTACTCTAGGGCTGTCTGCAATATCCGTACCTAATTTTGAAGTGATAGACTAGAGGGAAGACAGCTAGTTAATACCATCCACTGTCAATTCTTGAGCTATTATTTTAGCAACGAATTTTGTGATTGGCCGTCAAATTATAAGGCCCCATGTCTGAAAGGGTGAGCATGTTCGGTAACGGTTTCGATTTTCAGACCATCAGATTACGAGTCGAGCACCCTAACCACCAGGCCATGGATTGAGACCAGTATTTAGCGAGGACGCGTTTTGTTATCCATACACGCTGCTGCCTTCACGACACTGTAAATTCACGGTTCGATTCCCCGCGGTGAACAGAACGTAGATAGCTCATTGTGCAGCTTTGCTCTAAAAAAACCGACAACAAACCCATCACGGTATTGTTATCTTGTTTAAATTACCGACAACAAACCCATCACGGTATTGTTATCTTGTTTAAATTACCGACAACAAACCCATCACGGTATTGTTATCTTGTTTAAATTACCGACAACAAACCCATCACGGTATTGTTATCTTGTTTAATTAAGTATTTCGCGATATTTTACGTCCACCTGGTAACTACGACAATAGATATAATCATCTTCATGAAATACAAGTGATTCATGCAGGATGCGGAATGAATGGTTAATCAGTAGTGATTTATTTTGTAAACCCTTTTTTATTTTATTTTTTCAGTTTATGCCTCTCAAGTATTTCATAGCGGTGCCCTCTGTGTAACAGCTGATAGGTATTTTGTCGTGCAGGTTGTGATGAATAAGTAGCTATTTTCACGAAAAGATGACAGGTATAGTACAAGGGTTTTTGTTTTTCTTCAAGCAAAATCACTTAATAAAACTTAAGGCGGCCCGGCATGGCCAGATGGTTACGGCATTCGACTCGCAATCTGAGGGTCTCGGGTTCGAATCACCGTCACACCAAACATGCTCGCCCTTTCAGCCGCGGGGGCGTTATAATGTGACGGTCAATCCCACTATTCGTTGGTAAAAGAGTAGCCCAAGAGTTGGCGGTGGGTGGTGATAACTAGCTGCCTTCCCTCTAGTCTTACACTGCTAAATTAGGGACGGCTAGTGCAGATAGCCCTCGTGTAGCTTTGCGCGAAATTCCAAAACAAACAAACAAACAAAACTTAAGGCCAATACAACATGCCCCATCTATCGGATATCTATACAAATGACTTCGAATGAAAACGTGTGTAAGGTAGAAACTATATTTGCTTCACAAGAAGCTGCTGTCATTGTTGACATCCTTATAATTTCTTTTATGTATGTTGATATTTCATTTACAGGCAGTTTTACTGAGCAAAGGCTGCATATGATTTGATAGTAGGCATGGCTATGCCAGTTTTCAGAAAAGGGTGAATTTCTTTTGTTAATTAAGTATCTTGGGGCATTTGTTTTTACAATGTAGAAAATGCGTCTGAAGCCCAATAAATGTGTATAGAAAAGTTCTGTAAAGTTAAAAAAAAAAGACCCGAAAGGAAGAATATTAAACTCTCAGAGAACGTTTCATGTCGGGAGTAGCGTCTTATCTTTTTGAACGTTTCATGTTGGGAGTAGTGTCTTGTCTTTTAGAACGTTTCATGTCGGGAGTAGCGTCTTATCTTTTTGAACGTTTCATTTCGAGATTAGTGTCTTGTCTTTTTGCTCAAACATATATAAAACATAAAAGAGTTAGAAAATTCTATTCTCGAGTGTGTTTGTTTTGCTGTAAAGCCACATTGGGGCCATCTGCTGTGTCCACCGAGGAGAATCGAACCTTGGATTTTTTGCGTTGTAAGGTCATAAACTTACGGCTGATCCCACCGGGGGCTAGTCTTAAAGGTATTGAAAGAAAGGGTTTGTAAGGAACTATGTCCAGTTTTTAACTAGGATACATTGATGGCCTGATTTGCATCCTGGAACTTTAATCAACATTTTACTGTTTTGGGCATATGCCTACGCACGCCTTCTAGGTAGTATTATGCTTAAGTTTACTTCTAAATTCACAGTGAATAAAATAAGTAAAATTATACTGCAATGAACATTGTTAAGTTAAATGTAAAATTTGACAAACGAACCAAATTTTTTGGAAAAATATTATTTTTTAAACTGACCTCCATTTATTCTGGGTCACATCTCGCCCTTCGGCCCTAAGTTTCTCCAGCTGGACTTCACTCTTGCCTTCAGCTTTCTACTGCTTAAAGAATAGCAGCTTGAAACTGCAGCAAACTGCAATGGTTTGTATCATTTTAATGCATCTTTGGCAAATATGTTTTGCTAACATCTACTTTACTCGCATGGAAAAGTGTTTTTTTGTATGATCTCCTATTTTATTTATATGTATTTATAAGTTTATATATACTTTAAAGACGTCAGCGACATGACAACCCGGAGAAATGTCGTATTCTTCATTAATACACATCATTCTGAAGGTTTCGTTATAACTTCCACATGGAAACTTGTCGTACTTGGTCCACTTATACCGGCTGTTGTGTGTTGTGATTGGCACCCTCCCAATGAAGCTGTCAAGATATAATTGAAGTTCGTATTAGTTGAAAGTACTCAGTTTTTTTTTTCTCGTCATGTTTGGTATAAACTCACCATGAAATATTTGATATATTTCATTATATTTTGTGCATACTAAATGTAAATTTAAATTTCTATAACTTGCATCTTGATTAACTCAAGTGACCTCAGGTGACGGAGCTTATATTTCCACCAGTGTGTGTGTGTGTTTGTCAGCAACATTTCTCGAAAACGGCTGAATGGATTTTGACAAAAGCTGATATAAGTTTGGACTGTGACTAAATATAGAAGTGATTAGTTTTTTTAGGGTCAAAGTTCAAGGTCACTGCAAGGTCACGAAAAAAAAAATCCTATCTGTTAACACGAGGGTCGATTTTTCACACTATTTTTGTTCTATAACTCAATAAAAAATTATCGGATTTTAATGAAACTTGGTGGACATATGTAGAATATTATTCCTCATTGTCCTGCCAAAAATGGTCCGTGTTCGTACGGACACATTTTCGTATTTTTTGAGAGCCAAATATGATCTACGCTGCTTGACGGAGGTATGCGCTGTACGAGTGTCTCTCTAGTTAGTTGTTGCTCTTTTGTTTAAGATTTTATAATCTAAATAATGCTTAAAAACTTAACTTTTTTGTTGTAATAACTTATAAATACACCAAAGTATATTTTACCAGTCGTGACCTAATAGAACCTGTGACAAAAATATAGCATACTTTAGTACAAATATGTTGTTTTAAACATTACATGGTTGAAATAACAAACTGAAACAGATTTTCAGCACTTTTATGATTGTAATTCAGTAGCAAAGGTCTTAAAAACGTTATTCTAATTCTATTACATACAGGGCCTGTTCGTTAGCGTGCCAGACTGCGTATCGTAAGGTCTAAGGTTCACTTCGCCATGCAGTTGAATACGTCTCGCACTTACAGCTTCGTTTGTGTTATAAAACTGAGAATTAATCCATTATCTAGTTCAAAGCCTTGTGGCGGCGGGTACAGCTGAATGGCTGCCTTCTCTGTGGTTGATAGTTCAAAATAAGGGACAGGTATTTTAATCCATCTTCGAGTAAAATGTCGTCTAAGTGTAAAATAGCAATATATTGTACACACCTACCATTATAAACAGAGAGAAAAATGTAAAGGAAGGTACTTTATCAGCGACTACATTGTTAAAATGAACTCACTTTTGTTGTTGTTGTTTCTACTGTACCAGATATATACCCATAGGATCAACACCATGGAAACTGTTAAATGATAACTAGAATTGTACCTATGGTCTTTTTATCAATGCAAGAAACATTACCATGAGAAAGGCAAAACCGCAGACACACTACTGGTTAGAAATGCTTAATTTCTGGAAGAAAATTTCGATTTTTGTTGACGAGTAGGGGTTGGGGTTGGTATTTGGAGTTTCAGAATATAACAATTTATACAATATTGAGGCAACGATTTGGGAAGGAGCTGTAGGTGGGAGTAAATGCAGTCAATTACATCAGTCAAATATCAAATCGCAAGCAACCGAGGCAGTCTTAAACCTAATTTTAGTATATTCACTGCCTTTAGATAAAAAACAACAACAACTCGGGAACAGGTTACGGTTTCAGTTCCAGTGAGATCCGATAAAAATTACGTATTGCTGATTAGTTAGATTGTTAATTAACATCTTTCTCTCCTTCTTTGTATGTGTTCTTAATTGTAATAATAGTGAAGAGACAGGAAAAATTCAAAAAGTGAACGAGTAATTTAATTATGATGTCCTTTATTGATCAATACAAGGTTTTCAAACACCTTATTTTTAGTTTCACTGTTACAATTTTGAATATAAATGTACACAAATGTATATACATATCCTCGAAGTTTTGTGTAAACGATAAGAATGAAAGGGTTTCGAAACAATAAAAATGCTACACCACCTATACAGATAAAACATCATACGCGAGATTTTTTTGTGACATACTCAGTTTAATGAATTAAAATGTGGTGGGTTTTTACGCTTACCATCTCATTGGTATTTAGGTAAAAAGTTAGTCTCTAACTTAGCCACCGTAAAGTGGGGGATTTTTTAGTAATATTTTAACTTCGTGATTCGTATAGTATATCATATATTTACAATGAACAATACATCTTTCAACTTGGCGACTACGTGTCCCCTTTTTTTATGTATATATAACGTTTATATAAAATCAATATCTGTGTCCGTTTTCTGCCAAGATATCCACCAATTTTCGTGTTTGTTTACATATTCATTCTCAAGATATCATCTCAGAATGAAAGCAAGATGGCCTTCAAAATCTTTCCAAACACGTATTGGTTATCACACATATTAAAGGGGGTGTAACCGCGTGTTGATTTGCACACGTTTGTATAAGGTAATATTACATATTGTGCACAAACATAAAATGATATAAAACATCTCCCCGTTTCGTGTGTCTCAGCATTTTTGGGTCCTGTTTTTTACTGTTTTTTTTTCTTAACCACTTTTAAGAACTTAAGGTTATTCATTAAATTTCACCAAACTTTCTGAGTCAATTTGAGCGATTTTACAGGAAGTATACTAAACTTTGCACTTGACATTTTAATTGACGTTTTATGCTTAGAGCAATCAGGCCTTCATAATTGACTCAGATCATGAAACTAAATCATGTTTAATGATTGATGATACGTAGCTGTCCATCCATTAAGGGCTGCAACCCTGGGATCCCTTACGTTAATGGAACTCCCAAATTTTGGGAATTTCGGGATCGTATAGACCAGAGCGGTGTCAGTGATATCCTGTGATTTTTTTTACTTCTCCAATAGCGATAGTTAATCAATGTAGTTTCTTGAATAAACTTCATTAAAAGCTAATAGAAACCTTCCTGTACTCAAGTTTAAGCTTACATTTTAGTTACTGAACAACCTTTCTTGCTCAGTGATGGTAACGTAGTTACACGAGCGTACAAAAGATTCCGATTTGAGTGTTCATAAGGTAAAAATAACAGTTTTAATAACAAAGCTACTCGTGCAAATACTTGTTTACCAGTCTACGGTGTTCGCGTTATTTTCTAATCGCTTAAGTTACATAAGGAATGCAGATATTTAATTAATACAAAATAACTCAAATAAATGAAAGATTTAGAATCCCAGAATTTGAACCACCGAAATTCGGGGATTCGGAAACAAAATCCTAGGATTACAATTATTACTATCCATAGATCACATTTAAGATGTTTTTAAACGGGTGCCATTATTCAGATTTTTGTAGTTTGTTTCTTAATTTGTGCTCTTCCTTCTTGTTCTGTTTAAAAGCAGTGTATTAATGGCGATTAATTAACAAATAATTTAGCGTTCTAATGTCGATAAATGTTTTTTTGGCAGGAACACATGTTAAGACGAGATGTAATAGTGTAGATATTTTATAAGTTATGTGGAAGCTTAGGTTGAGGATATTGGAAGTTATTTCTTTATTGCATACAGAATATTATATCCACACACCTGAATTGGAAGTGAAATATTCTTCATTGTTTCGAATCTGTTAGAACTGATCATAGAATTTCGTTTGTGGGAGAGATATGTGTTGAATACTGTACATGGTTTAGCCACGCACACTAAAAAAAAATACCGTCCCTTGATACCAAATCACACTATGTATATATGTGTACAATTATTCAATAACATTTCCCCCCACCCCGTCGCTCAGCGGTAAGCTTGGGGCTTATAATGCTGAAATTCGGGACTCGATCCCTCCTATGGGTGCAACACAGATAGCAAATATTTACAAACTGTATTCCGTCTACGAGACTTTTTTTATAGGTATGTTTTTATTTTATTTTCATTTTCTTGATTATTTTGTGTGCTAAATGCTTTGAAAGAAAATAACTGATCTAAAAAAGCAGAGAAAGCAGTGAAAAATCCATTACTATTCCAAACACATGTGTAAGTATCATACTCTTGTAGTAACTGGCATATTTCTTATCCTTCTTATTTTTATCGATTGCTAGCCTTCATCGTAATTCTGTTTCGTGTTAGGATCTGAGTATATATGCATGTTTTTTCATACCCATAGCTTGAGGTTTGTGTTTGTTTATTCCGTAGATATTTCGATTTGGGGTTCTATTACCAGGCATTTTATGACGTGTGCTATTTGTTTACCATATTATTCAAGAAGAAATGAAAACAGACGAACAAAATGGTCAAAGAATGACAAACGAGGAATGAAACTACAATCAATATACACACACATCATACGTTTTATATGACATAATTTGGGAGCCGGGATGTGAGGAATGAAACTACAATCAATATACACACACATCATACGTTTTATATGACATAATTTGGGAGCCGGCATGCAACAAATAGTTTTTGAAAGGAATCTGGAATTACATGTTGATTCTCAATCTCAACATCGTGTAACTAGGGAAAATTAGTTATTCTGGATGCACACCGTCCTTTTACCTATATAGATATATGGTATTGACTTTAATTATGATATCCAAATGTCTGCATATTAGTAATTGACATAATTCATAATTCTTCGCCTTATGACTGAAATTCATCATTTGCTGTTATCGAGAGTACACACTTAGTATCTTTCATGGGTTTCTCTTAGCCCCCAAAAAAACTTACTTTCGTATGAAGAGTTCAGGCTGTATTATTGTATCTAGAGGTAAGAGGTTGTAGGGGGCGCTAGTAATGTGAAAGAGCGGGTAATGTAGAGGGAGTGAAGAGCTGACAATTGTGATGTCGCAGTGGATCGGCCAGCGGATGTAGTAACACTGCGGCCAAACAGGCTTGGCGCCGAAGCTTCTAACGTCTTGCCGCAGTCTGGAGACATGTGACTGAGGTTAGCTGGGTGCTGTTTTAAGCCTTGGCTTCTGATGGATAAAGATACCGAGCCGTGAATGTGTGCCGCCAGTGAATACCGTTTTATAAAGGATTTTTTGTTCAAGTTTCCTGCATTACTGGCATAATATCTTACGTTTAAACTCTTTGAAACAGCGGTATAGTATTAACAAGATTTTGTTACTGCGTAAACGTAACTGTTATGCACTTACGTAATGACGATGTTTTGGGCTAGTCCCAGTTCGTGCCAGCTTCTTTGTGAGAATCTAAATCCTGCTTGCTATGGAAGGCACTCGTGGTGATGAAGTGGCTAAAGATGAGGGTGACGACCCAAACCACGTGATCGCGGACATGGCCTCGGCTAAAAGTCGAAGACGTAGTGACCGCCATAAGAACAGAACAGAGGTGACGTATATTATTAATAGTAATGTATATATTTACCATTAATATTTTTCTTAACGAATAAGTTTATCGACATGGGTATTCGTGGTAGTTATTAATAAATCATTTACTTGGATATTTGGTTAAAAAGTATGCTGTATATAGATCTAACATTTTGCGAATATTTCACTTGAAATTTACATAAATTATGAAAGTCCGTAAACGTGGAAAGCTATGAAAAGTTGCATTTAGTATCATTTGGTTTAATCCATTTCTCAAAGACTATAATAAAAATATATTTTTAAATTTGGACTGCTGTATGTGCACTGGCGTAACTACAAAAGATGAGCCTCTCCTCATAAAATGTTGTTGAACCCGCTACATTTATTTCCCTATAATTGTAGTTATGATTTTGTCCGATTGAAATCATGGACTTAATTGAGAATTCAAAATTAAACCAAACTTAAAATTGCATCTAGTGTTTATTTTCAAATATCACATGTATTGAATTTCGGGCCGGTTAGTTCACGCATTGGTGAAAGAGAAGTGCGTAGTAGTATACGTGGTGGAACTATAATTATCATATTTCCACCATGATAAGACGAAACACTAATTGAGGTAGTCGGTGTATGGATTCAGTCTGGACGGACCACTAATTGAGGCAGTCGGTGTATGGATTCAGTCTGTACGGACCACTAATTGAGGCAGTCGGTGT
>NW_013668835.1:47107-60942 GCF_000517525.1 Limulus polyphemus
TCTGGACGAACCACTAATTGAGGCCGTCGGTGTATGGATTCAGTCTGGACGAACCACTAACTGAGGCAGTCGGTGTATGGATTCAATCTGGACGAACCACTAACTGAGGCAGTCGGTTTATGGATTCAGTCTGTACGAATCACTAATTGAGGCCGTCGGTGTATGGATTCAGTCTGGACGAACCACTAATTGAGGCAGTCGGTGTATGGATTCAGTCTGGACGAACCACTAACTGAGGCAGTCGGTTTATGGTTTCAGTCTGGACGAACCACTAATTGAGGCCGTCGGTGTATGGATTCAGTCTGGACGAACCACTAATTGAGGCAGTCGGTGTATGGATTCAGTCTGGACGAACCATTAATTGAGGCAGTCGGTGTATGGATTCAGTCTACTCTGTTCTTTCTCTAGATGTTTCTAATATACCAGAGTAGTGCAACCACCCTTTAGCTCAAACAAGTTAAATTGTACGTCTCTCCCCTTGTTGACAATTCTTAAAATTTTCAGAACCTTCGGGCCACCTTTTGGCTCGGGCTCCTCGCAATTGCATATTTACTACATTGTTTAAATGAGTAAACTTGTTTGGGGGCTAACACTTGCTATTACATACTTGATCTGAGTATTATTTATCTTGAAAAGATGAACAAAGATGGTTTTAAACGCGTCTTGTGTCTAATACACTTGACACCTGTGGGACATCAATGTTTTTCATAGGAAAAGATGAATAAAGATGATTGTACACGAAAAACGCGTCATCAATACAACACACTTAACATCTATGGGACATCAATGTTTTTAATGGAAAAAGATGAACAAAGATGGTTTTATACGAAAAACGCGTCTTCTATATAACACACTTAACATCTGTGGGACATCAATGTTTTTAATGGAAAAAGATGAACAAAGATAGTTCTATACGAATAAACGCGTCATGTGTCTAACATCTGTATGATGTCAGTGTTTTTTAATAGGAAAAGATCAAACAAAAATGGTGTTATGCAAGTAACAGTTTGATCAAGTTTACGTATATGCTGTTTGTAACACACTTCAAATCTAGGTAGTCTGAACTGTTTCACTAAGGATATATCAACACAAATATTACAGTACGTGATTAAACGTTTCGTGTACTTAATATGCTTTATCTGCATGTTTTTACTACAAAGGGATCAAACACAGATTGTTTATTAGACTAGAAGTGTCTTGTGTCTGTTACACTTAGGACTTGCGTGATCTTTGTGAGTGAGAGAAATACTGCGAGTCACTGTTTATTACACTTTCAGTTCCTTTGATGTCATTTCCATATTTGGCGATGTAGGCGTAGTGAGGTCAGTACAGTATCAAAATTAGGCTTTTATAAAAGGTTATAGAAAGCTTAGTGAAGAAAAACTTTAACGGAAAATGTTAAGGTTACAGGAATTTACTTTTGGAATACACTAGAATATTATTATTAAGTAGCAAAATTCATAAAAAAAGCAAACCTTTTTGTTTGTAGCTTAAACGTAGTTTATTTTTGTCATCACAAACATGTTGACGTACAGTAATGGAAATAACTGTGGAAACAGTGATACACATACAATGACAACTAAATAATGAATTTATTAATTTTATAAAATGTTACAGGAGAAAAGCGAACAAGTTCTACAGTGTGCTAGAATGTTCTTTGTGAGTCTTCAGTTTTACACTGAGCATTGCAAAATGTTTTCATGCTCGATTACAGACAGTTCATCGACGCACTGTTGTGAAATATTGTTTCAGGTGTCCAACTAAGTTGTTTGGCTGCTTTTTGACCTCAGTTTTTACATAAGCTCTAGAATGCTCATATCGAGACTTTGTGCAGGCCGTCCATGCTCATGAGTGTTTTCCAATGGCCTCTTTGTTCTCAAGATATTTTATTACTTTTCTGTATGCTTGGGATCATTGTCTTGCTGGAAGGTAATTCTCCGCCCGATTAGTCGTGTCCTGGGGGGAATGGTGTGATGGATCAGAATTTGTATATACTTATCAGCAGCCATGGTGCCATCAGTTATATGTAGATCACCGACAACGTTCAGCAAGATGAAATCTCAAACTTGTACTGATCCTTCTTCACGTTCCACCGTAGTTGTTACGTTAACTATGGTACCGTTCTGCTCTCGGCCGTTGAACAAATTGTCGTTAATTGATTCCGAACAAGTCAAACTTGGAATCGTCTGTAAAGAGCACACATCTCCAACTTTGCTCATTCTACTATCTGTGGACGATGTCTATTTCAGCATTTTGGTTTATTTATCTCTTCAATGCATGAATTCAAAACAAAAAATTAATCTCTTTTATAAGAATCATTTATCAAGAAAGCAAACAGATAAAACTTTTCACGAGCCTGTTATTAATTGTGTTTCAACAGTTCTGTTAAGATGTAAAGTAAAGAATTCAGACTCTTTTTACTTCTAATTTACCGTTGTATGTTATTGGGACTTGTGGAAATTTATAAAGCAGAGTCGGATTAATCAAACGAGTATCATTACCGACGACCTTAATTAAAAAGTATCACGTATTGCTTTAATCTTAACGTCTTAGAAGAGGACGGCTATTTGTCGGTTTTATGAAGACAGATGAAAGAAAAAAAGAGGCGTTTACAGTTACGACCAGCAGACGGGGGACATGATTTTACATTGAAATTACCCCATTCAGATCTTTTTCAGTCATCACGTGCACGCTGATTCAGCCGTTCCGTGTTAGCGAGAACAGGATGATGTGGAGGAGTTGTGGGTTAAGTATTTGCTCACGCCGTGCGTGTTACGAAAGACCTCAGTAACAGAAAGAAAAACTTGTTCCAAGTAATAAACGAGTAAATCGAGTTTTGAATTAGTATACTTATATTCTCTATCTACTCTTAACACAATTTGCTCTGAAAGTGTTAGTGACAGTAATGTCACCAATAGAATTTAATTCGATAATAATAATAATAAAAGTGATGAATTTATAACACAATTTATTTTATTGAATTTCGCTCACTTTTAGACGTAACCCTCTCACAAATATACTTTTTGCTGGAATTCGCACCTAACTTTTAAATAATAAAAATTGAGTAAGGGTAAAAATTCATTTTTTTCAACGTTGACATGTTATATACGTGTTTGAATGATAAGTTAATATATAGAACTGTCCATAATTGAATTTTTTTGCTTGCATAACCCCTAACGCAACTGGTAGTTAAAGGGTTTATTTACTTAATCAAATTTCTTCTGAAAACGCCAATAGTAAAGTTTAATCATAAGATGAAAAGCACAATTAAATAATCTGCTGACGATATTAAAAATACTTCCTTTTGAATCGCTACAAATGTTTATTAAGTTGCTTGATAAAAGGTAATGTCAACATTCAGTTAGAGTATGTGGAATGCAGACGGTTAATCTCAATGTACCTGAACCATTTATATATACAAATACAGCGGTACTACGCCACGGATGCAAGTCGTAGTGACCTGTTAATACCGATAGATTTGGTTCACAGAGAATTCCTGACCACTTGAAGGGCCTGGTTATTAGAGCGCTCGACTAGCAATCTGCGGTTCGTGGGATCGAATCCTGTCGCCAAACATACTCGCCATTTAACATGAAAATTACTTTGCACACTGACTATTCAAAACAAATAATCTATATATTCATGGACAAAACTTTATTTTATTTTATTAAAAGTACTTCACTAAGAAATATGACTTTTTATATGTGAAAAACTTGTAATATTAACTGAAAGACTGCCAAATTTCGTGAAGATATACCCAACATATAGAGTTATAAGTATTAAATTTATGCCAACTTTAAACTAGTACAGAAGGTCACGTGACTCGGTCAAATTGACCGACCCCTTGTCGGAAGAGTTAAGCCGTGGGGACATTATAATGTAACGGTCAAGCCCATTGTTCGTTGGTAAAAAGTAGCCCAAGAATTGGTGGTGGGTAATGTTATCTAGCTGCCTTTCCTCTAACCTGTCAATTAGAAGTTAGAAACGGCTGGTGCAGGTATCTCTGAGTATCTTTGCGCGAAATTAAAAAAAAAAACAATCACTAGAGGGTGCAGAGATTCCACTGTTACTTACAAGTAAAGGGATATGTCTCTTTGAAAAGAAATACTAATATAGCTAAGTGATGTGGAGCTAAAGAAAAACATACAACATAATATTTCGGAATATTGTAATGTAAACATTTTTCCTAGAAGCGAAAAACTCAAACAGCAGATCGTTTAGAACAGCAACAGGCTTAATAACCACACCCTCACCAAAATTGGAGCAACGCACTCGTCCGCAGAATGAAAAGTATGGTTACGAAAAAGGACTCTGCAACCCAAAAACGTCATTGCGGTAAAACTGGGCATTTTTAACGTGAAAATAAACAAGAATTTGAATTTGCTAAGGTTCACAAACTCCCAGCTATGTCTCGAAATCAACTGTTGTTTTCTTGAAGAGATAGCCGAAAAAATGGAATTACAGCGATCTTTTTTGACCACCTACTTATCTGTTGAATTTTTCAGATTCAGTTCCAATAGATTTTAATACGTTTGGTCAGCTTTAAACGTGATATTCATAGTCGATGTCCACATAATATGAAGAGTATGTGGATCGTTAATGAAATTTCGTGTGGGATTGAGATTGATTTGACCATCCTTCGCGAAAGTTTGATATAATGGAAATTGCGGTGTCGGGTGATGATACGTAATCATGACCTTTAGAAATGTTTGGGGTAGTTCCACGGCAGTGCGAAAATTGAAACATCGTTTTTTATAAAGTACGATAAACTTACTTCGTTTACTGCAAAATAGACAAATAATTGCGTCTTTCTTTTAGAGATGTTCTATCTTTAGAAAATTAAAGATATTGAGATGCAAAAAACACGTGTTGCTGAAGTGAGAAAGTTTATTCCAAAAATCATGAAAGAATCTTGAACACCAAACCACTAACCAACTGTATAACGATAATTTATATGAAGTTTGTATATAATGAAAACAAATTATTCTGACAGACGTTAGACGTAAATGTGTACAGGTGAAACTAAAACATTTTTTTTCAAGAATTTCTAAGTGCAAAAACAAAACATTTTCTATTCAGATCAATGCGGAAGGAATTTAATCTATATATTGAAGCTCACTCTTTGAACCGTTTATCTGTAGTTCTAATATTATTTAGATGTGGTGTTATTTAAATTCTACGAGATTATACTGCGGAATAATCAAATTTTTAATTTTTACTATGCATACTCTCATATTAAGTGCTACAAATCGACCGAGTAAAAAAATGGATATCGAATTTCTGTATTACATTTTCTTGTGTGAAAACAAGAGTAACTGACACACAAATAATTCACGGCCTAAGCAGAGTTCCATATTCTGTATTTAACATAGCTGAAAAAATGTTTGTAATATCTCTGTTAAATAAAGCCCCCCCCCCCTCCCCAATGGCTCAACGGAAGTCAGAAGGTTTGTAACTCTAAAAACCGGGTTTCAATACTCGTGGTGGGCAGAGCACAGATAGCCCATTGTGTAGTTTTGCGCTTAACAACAACATCTGTTAGATCAAACTTATTTTAATTGTGTTATGCTGGCTTCACCGCTTCAAGGGTTGCTTTCGCAATGAAATACACATTACGAGATTAAACTCGTTTATGATACGTCATATGTTTAAATCAGTTCTTTTAGATCAGCCTTCACTTCATTAAATGCGATTTGAAGTGGTTAGCGTTCTCAGTCTGTGAATCCTATAATTCACGGTTCGCGACTCGTTGGCGCAAAAATGCACTCTACTCTTTGAGGCTGTGGGTGCCTTATAAGAATTATAGTCAAATCCCACTGCTCGATCAGAAAAGAGGAGCCCAAAGGTTGGTGTTGATCGCCGTTGGCTAGTTGCTAGTTCAAATAACCCTTCTGTAGCTTTCCGCTAAATTCTGAAATAATCTAAGCTAAACAACTGAGACCTCCCGGTGTGACAGTGGTAAGTCTGAGAACTTACTACGCTAAAATCCCGAGTTTGATTCCCCGCGTAGGACACAGCATATAGTCCAATGTAGCTTTGTTCTATAGCAAACAATAAGTAACTAAGTGCTTTATCGAATTCTTAGATAAAATGTCCCTTAGAGATTTTGTAAGTGTTTCCAGTGTTGAACTGTTTTTTTTTTAGGACTAGTGACGTTGGTTTCACTCTTGGATAGTAAACTATTTGACAAATTAAGGAGTTTACTCAGCAAGTCCGTTTCCACTAACTCCTCTGGTTATTGACAGATTGGACTTTCTAGCCGTAAATTGTGACAGAGCTAGAAATGTCAGCTCAACAGTGCCTATATGAGGTATAATCTATTTATCTACACAGTAATCCAGTAATAAATGGCCCAAAGTAGGAAAGTACATCCAGTTTGACTGTGATATTTTGATATCTATGAACCATTTCTATTATCACGATTTCTGTGTAGCAGGTTCGGCATGTCTCGCAATCCGGTGGTATTAGTTTGAATCACAGTCCCACCAAATATGCTCGCCCTTTCAGTCGTGGGGCCGTTATAAAGTGAAGGTCAATCCCACTATTCGTTGGTAAAAGAGTAGCCCTAGAGTTGGTGATGGGTGGTGATGATTTGGTGCCTTCCCTCTAGTCTTTCACTGCTAAATTAGGGACGGCTAGCGCAGATAGCTCTCGTGTAGCTTTCAAAATAAACTATTAATCTGTATAGCATCTGGCATTATGAAAACGTTAAACTATCAGCAACCCTTTAAAAACAATCGTTATGATGTGAAGCGTGATGATAATGAATTATACTTGTCATAATACATT
Organism: Limulus polyphemus; assembly: GCF_000517525.1. Classification (NCBI taxonomy): domain Eukaryota; kingdom Metazoa; phylum Arthropoda; class Merostomata; order Xiphosura; family Limulidae; genus Limulus; species Limulus polyphemus. The sequence goes on from NW_013668835.1 coordinate 53,897, forward strand.
AATATTAGGCCTATTATATTTTATAGTGTTATGTTTTTTTAACTCAGTCACTTAGGGATTTTCAAACGTCAAACATTTGCTGGTCTTAAGTTTGGATGTTCTGTAAAATCCTTTTTTTGCAACTTTAACGTTGGGAAAGTAATTGTAAACCATTTGGAATACATACGAAAAGCTAGGGGTGTAATTTAAACAATATGTAAGGTCCGTCTAGATAGGCTGAAGAATTAATTCAGATATTATTTACAGTATTGGAAATAATTATGGAAACAATGAATGAAATGGCTATAAAATTCAAAATTTATAGGATTGCCCCCTTATATTATTTGAAAATGAACTACACCAGAGAACTGTCACATGCTGACAGTTTACACTGTGATTGGTTGTCATCCAACCAATGAGACAGTGCGACATCAGTGTTATGCCTATAAAAGTATATGGAACTATGATATTCCCAACGTAGTGTGGTGAATACACTAATGATTCCCAGGACAGAAAATGCAACATGACAAACATGTACAAATCGAAGTTTTTGGCTGGGAAATGTTACCCCATGACATTTTGTATTAAAATTTCATGTTTCAATAGTAGATGTGTAGCTATCAAGAGGGTACGTGAAAATAGTACTGTTTATAATAGATGCGATCGAGGTAGTTTATGAACTTTTCAACGCGCCCCCAGTAGCACAGTGGTATGTCTGCGGACTTATACCTCTACAAACTGGGTTTCGATACCCTTTTTGTAGCTTTGTGCGTAATTACAAACAACAAATTTTCAAAAGTAATACTAAGTAACTCTGGATGTGGTTTTTACTTGATACAAGATAAGTCAGTAGAATAGAGTTCCTAACAATGACCAAAGTAAGCAATAGGCATTAGCTTCAAGAGGGTGCTCTTTATAGATGAATCAGCATAAAAAATGTATAACAACATTTGCTGGGAACTTATACAAGTTGAGATACATCTTAGTCAATGGTGTTGGAGATCTAAAAAAAAAGAGGATGGTATCCTGATTTCTGACAGGTACAAATATATTCTCCATGTCACACTGAGAAAAAAAGAGGCCAACGGAACACATGCAACCGTTGGTTGAGCTGCGCAGAGTTTCGATATGAATATTATTAAGGTTGTATGGCTTATATGCAGGTCAACTGGCAATCAGACAATTTGGTTGAATTGTGAGGAATAATGCAGGACATTTGGAATAATATTTTACAGTCATGCCTTCGTAAGCTTGTGTTAACACAATAAACGAGTGTATTGCATGGTTTAGAGCAACTATAGAATACTGGTGCATTGTACAACTTACTTTTTTTTCTATTTCCTGTAGTAATGTATTATTAATAATGATGAATTGATCATTTCGTTGCGATCACTCATTGCTCTTGAATTTGTAAAATCAGTGCATTTCCATAATTATTTCCAGTACTGTACAGTTGTATGCGACGTTACATAAACTCTTTTCCACAATAGTATCTGGGCATGTAGCCGTATAAAAAGAGAGCGTTCCAGTACTGAACCCCTTTCATCCAAAAAATGATACTGTTGTATTTAGCGGGGTATAGTTTCACTGAGTTCTGATGCAGTTTGTCTTTATTGTTGTTTCAAAAGCTCGACCACTTGATGGCAGTTTGAGGGTAGTGATCTAACTTTCGGAATTAACTTTCCCATAGTTCTAACTATATTCTGTATGGTTAGAAGCTGTATTATGGCGGGCCATTCCAAAACATTGATAGTGTTAATTTCAAGTCAGATATATAAGGGATTTTTGCCAGGAATCGTTAACATGCTTGATCATCATATTATGTTTCTAATAAATATATCTGCCATTGCTCTCTTGTTCGTTTTAAGACATCATGACATTCATCAACTTGGACACTTCACAGATGGTTTCATGGCTATTGTGAATAATGCAGCTCATTGCTTAGTATACCCCCCACCAAAAATAAATCCTTCGTATATGAATCTGCTGATGTGGGCTTTATATACTAAAGGGATAGGATTGCAAAACGTACAGTACTCCAATAACACAGGCACAGCTTCGCTTAGTATATAAAGCCCACATCAGCAGATTCATATAGTATATAAAGCCCACATCAGCAGATTCATACCAAAATACCCACATTCATCGAGAGCAGTAACAAATGGTAAATGTAGTAAAGTCACTGTGAATTTATCCTAAATATGTTTTTTTTCTTTTTTCATCATGCCACCAATTGCACATTTACCACGTTTCCATAATGTGCATTGTAGGCCGACCGGAACGGTTTTTAGTTGTCTTATGAAATTCCACTAAATGGTTTTGTTCACAGAAAATATAAGGTATGCAGAATATTTGCTAGGCCACTGTATATGCAGTAATTGACAAAATTTTATGACTTCTTCCAGTATCTGAATAACATGAAAACTATCGAAATTCTGATCACCATATAAACGCTATACATATGGTTTTGATTTTAATTTATTATTCTTTTGACATGTAAGGACCAAGCACACTTGACTGTACTTAAAATAACTACAGTTGGCGTGATGTTGGGTCTTTTTTTCGTTAGTATGTGATGAGACTATTCGATACTTCTACGTTGAATTTTAATGACACACAGGCATCAAAATGTGTCATTTTAGATGATGTGAAAACTGATTCATGTATCAAGCTTGTTTACACTTCACATGTTTTCATTCTAAAATTCTAGGGCTTATCAAGTAATACAAGCATGAAGACTCTTCCAACTGACTTTTACCTCGCCATTGACTCCCAGAATACAATATTTCGAGAGCATGGGAAGAGTTATCTATTTAGATTGTCTGATGACCCACTATTTATCGGTTCGCTAAATTGAGACCTTAAAGATCTGCAAATATCCTTGATCTTCAAAACTATAAAGACACCATCTTTATTGTGATTGGTAACCCCAGGTTTTTAGTTGGTCTCAACCGTAACGCACAAGCTCAAATAAACAATATACGATACGTCACAATTCTGGAGGAGAATTTACATTACATGTAGGCTCCTAAAAACAGATATTTTTGCGGTATTACTGTCTGATTTCCCACTTTTATGGATGAGAATTACTGATACAGAACATACAAAAAAATATTAATTCACACCTTTCGGCAGAAAAAGTAATTTCACACACACACACACACAATAGAATTATTCAATATTAAATATTGATATTTTAAAGAAGCCATACTTCATACATATAAACTGAATTGTTAATATATATTTGAAGAGCTTTTGTTTTGTAAAACAAGTATGTTCATAATATTTTATAGTAATAATAACTATCTTTTTGTAAGTGATTTTGTTAACAGTTGTTTTTCTAAATTTTTACGTACCGCCCTGATAGTTTTCCATTCTGTTTATAAAGTTTCACCGTGTTGATTTTCACCTTGTTAATAACACCTTTTGTTTTTCTATAAATGAAGCAAGTGATACCAGTTTCCCATTATTTTGAATTATTTGACTTTGTCGCTTACTGAAAGCTCAAAATAGAAATATAGATAATAAATTTGTGTTATCACATCTTATCTATGTAATTAGTGGTATACTATAATTAAACCGACGTGAAAAAAAAAAAAAGAGAAGAAAAACCGAGACAGAGGAATGTGCGTGGGTTTTTGTATATGCAGGGCGATTATCTTTGAAAAACAACTGAACTTTCTGGATTTACCTATGACAGTTTTACTGCTCACTGTATAGCAATAACCTTTCTATAGCGCCAGTAAATTTCTTAATGATTTCATGTTGATAATACTGACTTTCCCTAGAGACGTCTGGAAACGTGCTTAGAATTTCCGCTTATGGCGGCTATCAAATTTCATATTTCGGTAGGGGCGTTCTTCCAGTTTTTCTTATAACTTACGTGTTTTCCTTGCCTTGTAGACACCAGTTTGCTTACTTTCTTTATTTTAAATATTATTAGAACCGTGAAAACATAGCAAAAAAGGATCACCCATTATAACGTAGATGTGTGTATCAATGTTCGATGTATTGTAAACAAATAAATAATTTTGTCACGTGTATAGTTTAAAAAGTAAATTTGATACTCTACTTGCTCCTAGAACAAAAAATTAAGATTTAACTTCGAGTTCGTCGTCTGTCAAACTCTATCAAGTCGTTGGTGTGGAATTTAATTTTGGCCTCGTAATTATTTCACTGTATTACTGGTTTTTAGCTTCCGTATAGAACATTGTCGCCTCCAGCCAGCTGAAAATTGATGAGTGTTCAGAACTAACCTCTCATTCCCTCAAGAATTTGTACATTTCTTACAGGTCTTCCTCCTCTGATACTAGGCAACTGACTTGTTAATGTTTGATTAACTTTCATTAGCGTTACTATACTGTATAGAACTCTCGTAAGACGTGTTAGGGAGGTCGTGATGTGCCATGCATTGTTGAGATTACTTTGAGCGTCTAGTTTCGGTATGTGTACTTCCTAGAAGCCTTCTAAAACTGTTAATTCTAGGTCCATTACGCCATGAAATATTAAAGTGAATATATGGCAGCCATACAGGTGCATTTCGAGTATGTTAAGTTGAAAACATTAGAAATAATAAAGTTTGAATCGTTTCTTGAAATTGTTTGGCATTAATTTAAAGGAAACCAGTGAGTTAATCAAATGTCGTTTGTGGTGAGGTTCTTTGATTCGTTGTCGAACTGTTTTTCTTTTTGGCGGGTGTATTTAACCCACAACTTACCCACTTGTTTTTAACTGCTCACCACTCTGCGGGGTCCACATATTACATAATATTGAGTAATTTTGTCTTTGTTTCTGATACAACATCCCATGTAAAGAACTGACCAAAATATCAGGTGAAATCATTCATTTTCCATGTAAAATACACAAGAAACTCCAGCAGTAGGAAGGGAATGAATTGCAGTATTGATGGTATTTTGTGTGTGTAACTTATATTATGTCACTTAGCAACCTTTAACCAACAAATATGTAGACTCACAAGAATATTGGTGCATAAACAGTTTATAGAAATGTGTTTGAAACTCCATCGGGAATTTTAAAGCTAATATATAAAATTTTGTGGTGGAGTTATAACTGTATATACGCTGTGTACTCTTATTAACAAAAAAATAGTATGACGAGAATAAATAGTTGTTGTCCTGATCGAACAACGTCAAAATATCTTTCTAAAAACTCGTTTTTTTATAATATAAACTTATTCCGTATTTGTCGTTTCATTCCACACTTCGCACTTCTTCATTATTGGGATTTAGATCCATGTGGACCTGAAAGGGTCAGGTATACAAGGTTGAATTCTTCCTCCGTTCGATCCACAGTGTATAGGTTCAATCAGGTTTGTTTTGAAGTTCATGCAAAGCTGGACGAGGGCTACCTGCGCTAGCCGTCCCTAATTTACCAGTGTAAAACTAGAAGGAAGGCAGCTAGTCATCACCCCCAACTCTTGGACTACTCTTTTACCAACAGATAGTGGGATTGACCGTTGCATTATAACGCCCCCCACGGCTTAAATGGCGAGCATGTTTGGTGGGACAGGGATTCGAACCCACGACCCTCAGATTGCGAGTCAAGCGCCCTAAGCACATATCCATGCCAAGCCCTTCAATCGGGAATCATGTTATTTTACTAACGTCATGTGTATTGACTGATGAATGAACATGTTTCCTAAGAAGTAATTGTAACTATTTTATAATTACTTAACTCAGAATGATAGAGTGTTCATTCAGAATATATATATTGTATATACACGTAGTACACTTTCCCAATTCCATCATCATAATAAGCTCGTCTCTTTGACGTTGTTAACAGTGTTTTGTCAGTTTGCAATTCTTATAAACTTCAGTTTGGCGACCATACCCAACATTAATTGTATGCAGTTTGTTTTTTGCAATAAGTTACCGCTTTGTTACGTATGTATCTACTTTAGCGTTATGCTAATGATTGAAAGAGTTAAAAGAAAAAAAAAACAACAAAAAACTTAAATGAGAATCTAGAAAATAAGATTATGAACACCAAATATATGTATTCACAAAGAGCAGCCTGAGTATCACTTGAAGCGCTTTCGTTTATAATAAAATCGATTATTACACGGTCATTGTATGTTTTGTACTCAGTTAATTAATTTTTTTCTTTAATTGACACTGATTAAATTCTTGTAGGGTTAATGACCCCATATTGGTTAATTGCCTTAATGCCCGGCATGGCCAGGTGGTTAGGGCGCTCGACTCGCAATCAGAGGTTCGACGGGTTCGAATCCCCGTCACACCAAACATACTCGCCCTTTCAGCCGTGAGGGCGTTATAATGTGACGGTCAATCCCACTATTCGTTGGTAAATGAGTAGCCCAACAGTTGGTGGTGATGACTAGCTGCCTTCCCTTTAGTCTTACACTGCTAAATTAGGGACGGCTAGCGCAGATAGCCCTCGTGTAGCGTTGCACGAAATTAAAAAACAAACAAACAATTGCCTTAATTTAATTTTAATCGCTTACGTCGACTGTTGACGTCGTTTCTCGTTTTCATCGAGATTTGGCAGTTTTTATTATTTCTTCAGCTCTTTTGCCAGCAAATATTTGTACGGTAACATCTGAAGTTCCCATTATATGAAATTCATAAGATCTTCCAGGTTTGTGAGCAAACTTTCATTCATGCAACAACTTTTTACGACAGTCTCTTTAACCATCATATACATCTGTGTATACTCTAATGTTTTGTACGTGTAAGGCATCCATTCATCACTTCGCTGCACATTTGTATAGAAAAAATTACTTCTTTGTTTATATTCTACTCATTTTCACTGGTGTGTGATGAAGACAACTTTCCATATACACTGGTAATACATGTACTCTTTGTGGCTGGGTTTAAGACCTGTATTGTATTAATTTTTGGTTTTGTGGTATACACTGGTAATACATGTACTGTTTGTGGCTGGGTTTAAGCCTGTATTGTATTAATTTTTGGTTTTGTGGTATACACTGGTAATACATGTACTCTTTGTGGCTGTGTTTAAGCCTGTATTGTATTAATTTTTGGTTTTGTGGTATACACTGGTAATACATGTACTCTTTGTGGCTG
>NW_013668835.1:61375-74768 GCF_000517525.1 Limulus polyphemus
TGTACTCTTTGTGGCTGGGCTTAAGACTGTATTGTATTAATTTTTGGTTTTGTGGTATACACCGGTAATACATGTACTCTTTGTGGCTGTGTTTAAGCCTGTATTGTATTAATTTTTGGTTTTGTGGTATACACTGGTAATACATGTACTCTTTGTGGCTGTGGTTTAAGCCTGTATTGTATTAATTTTTGGTTTTGTGGTATACACTGGTAATACATGTACTGTTTGTGGCTGGGTTTAAGACTGTATTGTATTATTTTTTTTATTTTTGTGGCAAATTAAGGAAACTATGACTTTTAATTTTGTTTTTATTTGCCATCTAAACTGTTGTGTGTAGTGTCATGTTGTTTTGTATTACTATTTCTTCATCTAACGGAAGTAGACATTCCCTGGACTTTCCCAACCAGTCCTCCTTATATATTTCTTAAGATTATCTACTTCTCATGTTAACCCACTTGCTAACCACAAAGATCACGTGAGTTTGACCGAGATGTCAGAATTGTTAAAAAAATACGAACTTGGTATAAGCCAGGCAGCCGAGTTTATTACTAACTAGAAACATGGAGAAAGTAGACATTAATGGTTCAGCGGTGTTCATATGTTACTGTTTAGCGTCCCGTCTTGACTAGGATTTGAGGAAGAAGAGTTCAGAACACAGCGCTGTAATGGTGAACTATGACACTATATGTACTGCATATTTGACTAGTTTTGTTCTGATCAATATATGTATATTTTCTGGTTTTTTTTTTCCTGGCGAAGCAAGAAGAGAATTTCAGGTGTTTAATGAATGTATCGCTATATATATACACAAATAAAAATATTAGAAGCGGCTTATGATCATTGGATGTTTTGTTCATCATTTCTTTTTGTTTTCAATTAAAATTTCAGAATTCAAAATAAACGTTTATTATGAGCCTCGATCTGGTTAACTTTCAAATTGCCAACTTGTTTTTATGTCGTTAACCATCGGTAGGAACCTCATATCTTATTACATTGATGGTAATTTTATCGTGTTTTAACCTATTACAACACTCGAGGTAAAGAACTGACGAAAATGTAGGGGGGGGGTCACTTATTTTGTATCTAAAATACATAGGGGGCTCCAGTAGCAATAAGTGGGATTAACTGTGAAATTGATTACATTTTCTTTGTGTGTTTATGTCTGAGTCGTTGCTGTTAGGGATTCTAAAACCAATAACGTCGTGGGACCACAAGCAATTTGGTGCATAAATAATTGATCAAAATGAGTTTAAAAAGACGATGGGGCTAGTCCCATCGATAATTCTAGTGTTAAAGTATTTGAAGGAGTGGTTAATTTAAAAGCTAGTACATATGATCCAAGTTTAATTAAAAAATAAAAAGAACTACGTCAAACACATTTTATTATTATTAGAGTTGTATGGTACCATTGTAATCAAAGTATCGTTTGTGTTAATCTGGCTTTTCGAAGTATCTCTCTGTTCGCACAGATTGTTTAGAAGTACGAAGTATGCACAGTGTGCTGTTGTGAGCGGTCATTAACACAAATGATGTGCATATTCTCGCAGAGCGTATAGTCTTCTGAGCCCCACTGACCGTAAATCTTTGCAGAACGTCAACAATTTCTTTATCAGTGGTGTAACAGTAGTTGATTGAGCCACCAGACACTCCTCCAGCTACTTAGTTATTGTGCAAATGTTCCTCGAGGAATTAAGAAGGATTAGCGACGGTCCCTAATTCCGCTTGAAGGCTTTCAACTGCCGTTATTTGTAGGCTGAACAGATATGAGCTTTGGATGTCTGTGAGACGCCGTTGCTGAGTTTTTGAAGGGTTTATCAACATTCTTGTAACACTGGGATCAATAAAACTGATAAGAGTGAAAATTTCCATTTGTACTGAGCATTTAGTTTACTATAATCGTCAGTCATAAATAAATAAAAGGTGGGGAACTTGTTATGAGGCTATTAGTAGTTTAATTGTACTTTGTACGGTATAGTTTTCAAATTTTTGTTTACAATTCTGAATTCAAAAATAAATAGATAATAACAGGTAGAAGACAAAGTTTTATTGTCATTAGAAAAACGATTGTCTGGTAGCTAGCCGTTCGTGCGTTGCAAAACTCCATTCACCACCAGTCCTTGCCCATAAAATTCCAGTTTGACTTTGCTGGCGCAAAGCTTATAGGGCTATTTTTGAAAAGAAAATTAAATTACTTTAAAAAACAAACAGACAGGAAACATGTTTGATATTTCATTCAATTCTGTTTGACTTTGAAACTTGAATAAAGTATGTTTTAGTCCTTTTTCTTTTTTATTATCTTGTTTTATGCTTTATTGACTGAGCTTTGAAGCTTTTTTTAGTTTTTCAAACGGTTAAGGCTAAACTACCCGAAACCCAAAATAGTGTTAGCGAAAATTTGTGTATATTTTGTAAAGTTGAGTAAATTTTTTCCAAGATTTTCAATACAATTATTATTTTTTTACTGGTAGTCTTGAAGCATACCGTATGGGAAGTTAAATAAAGGCCCAAATAGTAAATGATTGTTTGCTAATCGTTTCGAGTGTAAAATCAAGATATTTGTCATTATAGTTGAAAGATTAAATTACGATTGTACTTTTTGAAGTTTTATGAATTGTCATACTTGGATAATAATATTTTAGAAATGAAACTTCTTTCTGCAAGCATTTGTTAGTGGTAGATAACTTTCCTATCACTATACGTTGATGTTAGGGATTTTAGGGCTAGGTCACCTTCTAGAAGCCTCCTTGGTGAATGAACACTGACGTAACAGAGCAGCCTAAATATTTGTGAAGTTATAGGATCGGAGGCCATTTGTTCTGTATTGATGTACAGTTTTCTTGAAAATGGATAGAAATAAAATGGAAAATTGTGCGCGCAATTGGAACAGTTGTGTCAGGTGATCAGAATGAAATAGATTATGCTACTGCTACTTTGTTTGACGTTTAATTCAAAGGTATTTGATTAGGTTGAAAAACTTATATGAATGTGTTAAGTATATTTACAGACTTAATAGTAACACTGATCAGATCATTAAATCAATATGACATGGCACATTGTTCAGGATGTTTCTTATTAATTAAAATAAGGAAGACAAATTCTATGAAATCTTTATTTAGAAAATCAAAATTATAATGATATTTCAGGAAATTCATTAAAACTAGGCTTTAAATTACTTTAGAATATGACTGGTTGCAGTTACTTTATTCCTACAGATATGTAGTTCTGAATTGACATCACCAGATTGGGTGCTTTCAGTCTGGCACTAGCATCCAAAGGGATTGAAGTGGTTGCTATAGCAACATTGTAAATGTTCTTAGTTCAGATGGGAGAGGCAAGCTTCTTAGTATTGCTTTAATAAACAACTTCTGAGTAAAGATAGAAGCTTTCTAGGCTTGTCTTTTGATTAAAATGGAAAGTATGTATATATTCAAATTTAAGATTGGATTTCAGTTTTGTAGCATAATTTAACTTTATATTTAAATAGTTAAATTTTGTTTATTTAATAACATTGTTTTTAATATGTTAAACAGCTAATATATATATATTTTTAATACTGGTAATATTTTGTATTACACAGTTATACATATCTTTCATACTTTTGTTTGTTAATAACTTTGATTGGATAAAATGTTATTTATGTTTTTGATAAACACCAAAGAAAACTTAAATACTGTCGAGATGTGAAAATATTTTTATTATTTTTGTGTAGTTTTTACATAAACGAGCATTTATCGGATAAAAGATATATGTATGTTCAAGAATTATAACTTAAAGGTTGTGTTAGATTTAAAGATTGATTTTTTTTTATCATGACTGAGAAATGAGACACAGAGATTATTTGTACTGTGATACATGTGTTCCTGATCATACTGTTTGGTTTCATTTTACAGGAAATTTTTAATGTATAGCTAGGAAAAAGGTCTAGTAATTCCAATAAATGTATTTGTGTATTAGCATGCTGATTCAGAAATAGAACATCAAGAAAGTTTTGTGGCAAATTTCATTTTTGAAACTTCATTTCTTGGAAAGCATAGCTCACTATGGGTATGACTATATTTTGTGTTAGATAACTCATGATGCCCACAATTCTTAGGTAACTGAACTGTATTTGTTTAGTTTTTTAAATATGTATAATTGCTTTTTTTAATTACCTGGTGTTTATAATGTTTTAAAAGAGCATTTATGTGCTCTTGAAACATGTTGAATATAAAATGTTTTCTGGTAGTCTGGTCTATGACTTTGTTTTCTTTTATAAACTCTATATGTTGAAAGGGATGAGAGGCTAATTTGGTGTTATATTTACTGTGTAAACTGTGTTGAAGAAAAATATAAGTCTTACTTTCTTGGCATTTTAATGGTTACTGAATAATTGTTGTATGCTGGAAGACAATTTGAATTTGTATATGTACTATTGTTTGTATCATATGGGAATTTATGCTAGCTAGCTTCCTAGGCAATTCATAAGTAGTAAAGAGTGGTTCTATTCTATGTTTTGTTTTTACTTATTATAGTCAGACTGAAGATATTTTACTGTGAAATGCTTGTATTAATTTGCAACATTAAGAACTGTTTTCCTTTGTTACACAGCTTCATTTGGCAGCATTAGCTTCACTGAAAGGAGAAATTTTAGAACTTACTCAGAGAGTACAGCATCTTAGTCAGGAAAGAGATATGCTGGAGAGACAGGTCAACAGAGCTCAGGTATTTCATTACTAAGATAAACAAAGTGTTTGGTACATTAATGGTCATTGTTCTATGGTACTTAGAGAACTTTACAAAGTTATTAACAAGCATGAATCAACAGAATTGAGGTACAGAGTGTGTAACAAAGTACTTTGGTAGAATAATGGTCATTGTTCTATAGTAGTTAGAGAACTTTACAAAGTTATTAACAAGCATGAATCAACAGAATTGAGGTATAGAGTGTGTAACAAAGTACTTTGGTAGAATAATGGTGATTGTTCTATGGTAGTTAAAGAACTTTACAAAGTTATTAACAAGCATGAATCAACAGAATTGAGGTATAGAGTGTGTAACAAAGTACTTTGGTAGAATAATGGTGATTGTTCTATGGTTGTTAGAGAACCTTACAAAGTTATTAACAAGCATGAATCAACAGAATTGAGGTATAGAGTGTGTAACAAAGTACTTTGGTAGAATAATGGTCATTGTTCTATGGTTGTTAGAGAACCTTACAAAGTTATTAACAAGCATGAATCAACAGAATTGAGGTATAGAGTGTGTAACAAAGTACTTTGGTAGAATAATGGCCATTGTTCTATGATACTTAGAGAACGTTACAAAGTTATTAACAAGTGTGTAACAAAGTGTTAGCAGAATAATGGTCATGATTCCAGCTACAGAATTACTAACAAGCATGAACAAAATGAATGAAGACGTAACGTGTGTGTAAGGAACTATGGAAATATAACAAAAATCATAATCAACAGTACTGAGTCAAACAGGTTTTTCCAGTAATGCTGGAATACTTGTTACTGGATTATTCTTTAACATCAGTACTTAGAATTTTAAAAAATACATAAAACATTGTTTTCTTCTGTTTCTCCCTATCATCAATCTATCCAACACAATTGGGCTGGAAGTATCTCTTATTCTTAATTCATTTTCTTTTCATAATCATTGAATTCTTTTTTCTATTGTACTGCAGACTTTTTCTTATTGATTATATTAGTTCTAATGTGAGTTGGAAAGTTATGATGTTGCTTATACCAATGGTTTCATGGACTGTTGCTGCTCCACTGGTAGATTTTGGCCAATCCACAAAATGGTTGAAAAAATGTGTGTTTTAAGATACAGCTATTGAAGTGTATTCTTTTACAATGTAATTTAAGAGTGTTTAAAAAGTTAATATTGTACAATGTGGTCCATGAAATTTTGGGATCAGAAATAACTGGTCCCCAGTTGGAAAAAGGTTGGGAACCACTGATGGATACAAACTCACAGTCATTTTGTTCATGCGTTTATCTCTGCTGTATAGAGTCTAAAGAGTTTTTACTCGTGTTAAGTAGATTGCTCCTGCATTAAATTAGTTTGTTATTTTTCATATTGAATATAATAGAAGTTACTTGTTCAGAATTATGCTTTTTTTATCAGCTCTGAAACCTACTTCAAGAAATACTATATAACATTTTTATATACTTGTAGAACATTTCTGAGTGGTGCAGTTCTCCAAAACCCCAAACATTTATGTTCTTTTGTTTGACAGGAAACTGTTTAGTAGTCACCTTTAGAAGGGTTATGCTAATTTCAAGAACAAACTGTTGTACTCCTACTCTACTGATGAGGGATGGCAGTTAAAAATACTCTGTTAATTCTTGTTAAACAGCGATGAGGCTAGGACCTCTTGTTTAATGTATTAAGATGTTTTTCAGTAACATAATATCTAGACTAAGTAATTACACAAGGAATTCATATTCTTATTATAAGTGAGGTTCTTGACTTTTTTGACTTACTAATGTTGTTGTGAAATATAAATGTTAACATAATTTATTTCTGTAGAAATAATTTTTTTATGGTGAAATACTTGTATACAAGTCATCAAGCTAATTTAATTTCATAAATTGGATAATTCAATAGTTAAAATTTGATTGGGAGTTGATTAAATGAAAGGTTGCTCAGGTTAGTTATGAAGGATTAGTGAATTTTATTATAGAAGGTATTGATTTATTGTTTAATTTATTGTTGATGCTTGATAAAGTGATTTTTGTTTTCATTACCAGAATGTACAAATAAATAGTTTTAATATTTGATAATTAAATCTTGGTAAAATTATTGTTGTTGAATCTACATGTAGGTAATGCTTGATAGTTTCATATTTTACTTCCATTACTTTTTGATAGGTTCTGGTTCTGTTTGATATCATTAAAAGTTATTATAGTTTTAAAGACTTTAGTGATATTTCAGCTAGTAGATTTGTTACAACACAAATTATCTAATCAGTTAAAGATTTGGGCGTATAGCTGGAAGCATGATCTTTCATTCCAATGGTTTATTAAAATGGAACTTATAGAATTCTAAATTTTGTTAATTGGTTTTAGTTTTAAATTAGAGAACTTGGGTATTACCACTATATTGCTGAAATGTCATAAAATCAAGTTTTTTTTAGCCAAATACAAAAAAGGATTTGCATAATAGTTAATCCAAACAGAAAAAACATTAAAAAGCATATTAGAGTCTTTTAATTTAAATATCCTAAAAACTAAGAGTGATCCAAACATCTAGCTTCAATTGATTTAAGATAACAGGCACCAATAATAAAAGTATTTATAGCAGAAGTGCTTCTTGGACAATAAAACAGATTGCAGTAAATAAAGGAATAAGATCTTTCACTAGAAAGAAGTAACAAATTCAGATCAGGATTGAAAATTCTGATACTCTTAGCAACACAGATAAACTGGTAGACATAGGCCTGGTAAATAGTGTAAAGACTACTTTCCTTGAATTTGTTGGCTTTTTTAACTTGTAAGTTAAAATTTTATTATTGATTATCTATTTATATTTCACTGCTAAGGTTTTGTTGCCATTTGTTACTGGCTAAACAGTTTCTGAATTTTATCTTTCTGTGCTTTAGCTTGACAGACTGAGACTGGCAAGAGATCATGAAGAAAGACTTGACCATCAAGCTCAGAGGTACGAGGAAAGGCTGACAGAACTTCACAGCATCATTGCTGAACTCTCTAAGAAGTTGGACATACAGCGAGCAACAGTCATTAAGTAAGGAGAAAATGGCTCTTTTCTTGTTACGTGATGATATTGGTACATGTAACTGCGATAGTATGAGAGAGTGCAAACTTTGATTCTGTTATTTATTTTGCACAGTTCTTTTTCTATACTTTTTGTTTCTTCATAACAAGATTATTATTTTTTACTGTAGTTACTTTTTTCTGGGTTACAATCTTATTTGTTAAGATTGAAAGCTCTTAATATAATCTGAAGAAGTATAAACTTAGACTCAGTGAGAGTCTGGAGCTTTATTACCAGACAAATGATCTAATCAATTAAACCTCTGAAACACATGACCACATACAAACTCTCTTTAATGCATATAGGTGTAGAATATCACACATTGTGTGACTATTTGGTGAGCTAAGATCGTTCGTCTAAAAGTTCTGATTTATGAAATCATTCTGGCCATGATTGTCTGGTATTTTAGTATCTATGGGCATTAATACCTTGTCAAATAGGTAACTTATCATTGACCAAAAAAATATATGTATCATTTTTGTAGAATTGATAGAAACTTTTGAAACTGGCATTCAAAATGTGAAATATTTAAGTTTAATGCTGTTTTTTGTATATGTTTTGAATTAAAGGTGAGTAGGATTATATCATTGTTTTTCATGTAATACATTTATTTTACTGATATCCTAAGTAAATTAAAGAAGTAAAATATTCTTGAAAAAGACAGAAGTTCAACTGGGTTTGTTACATAAAAGTTGAACAGGCTTACAATTTGTTTGTGTTTTGTGAAATATAATTTTGTATTGAGATGATATTTTTTTCATTTTCCTTTTTTTGTTTTTTACCTGTTTATTAGTCATACTTGGTTTTCATTCATAACCCAGTGCTGTTAGATTTAGGTCTGAATGATTTTAACATTGTTTTTGATACTTCAAAGTGGCTAACTCAGCCAGTCATCCTTCTGTGCATTAGTATGCTGATAAGATTTGATTTTATGCAAGTTGTTTGTTCAACCTATTTTACTTGACATCAGGAATTTTAAAGTTTTTCTTTGTGTAATAATTTTAAATTGTATTCTCTATCTTTGTTTCCAAATTCCAATAAAATTTATTTCTGTCCAACATTTCAAATTATTGCCCATTTATTCATTTGTGGAAGAAGATTAAAGAAAAATTTATTCTTCTTTCTGTTATCTGTGTTTCTGTTGGAGTCAACAGCTTCCAGATGGAATACAGATGTTATCATGAGCCTATTTTATTTTTTCTGGCTTTCAGCTTGATTGGGTTTACAACCCACTTGGAGTTTTAAAAGCCATTAGTCTTTTGCAATTTCCTTCTGTCTTAGAAAAAAAAATATTCTAATGGTCTTCAGGTTTCTGCATTGGACATTTCAGGTTCTGTAATGGAACCTATACAGTAAGGACTTTTGGTGATCTGCTTTTAAAGATTCACCTTAAACTTGAGTGTACTCTGATATTACATCATAGATCTCTTGATTCTGCTACTCTTTTGGTGTTTCCTCCAGTTTTCTAAATTTTAGACCACAGTATTGAGGTTTTTAAATATGTTGCTTTGTATTTTTACTATCTTTTACTGTAGACCCTCAAACTTGTGATTTTTTTACAACTTTGTGGACTGTAATGATAGTATTAGTGTTCTATTTCTTTTATTTTTATCAGAAGCTCTCTCCCTCTGTTTGGACATACACAACATTTAATGTTTTAGAGTTTTCAAAGATAAGTGGGTATTAGAAGTCTTTACATAAGGGCTTAAACCATTCTTCAAACATTTTACATAATGGAAGCTCTCTCTTTGTTTTTTTCCAGACAACAAAGAGAAGAATTAAGTTTTACTTCTTGACGTCTCAGTGCAAAGGTTTGGTGTAGCTGGTGTTTAACTTACTCTTACATTCTCATGGTTTCAAGAATTACAGGATATTGGCTTTATTTAATATCTGAATTGTTCCAGAAGTTAATTACTGTCTAGTTTGAATTCTTTCTTTCATCAAACTTTCATTCATTTTCTGGTCAGAAGATTTCTTAACTTTACCTTCTTGACAATCATTATTCTTTTTTGAACCAAATTTTTTATAATCTTCTTATATTTTCATATGAACTGTCAAACCTCTAAACTCTAGAACTGTTGTTGTGATGTTTGAAACATCTGTTCATAAACTATTTATTTCATAAATTACTTCATAAATTTGTTAATTACAGAGTTTTTAATAACATATGAATAATAAAAAAAACTAAACAAGAGTACATATACCATCAATATTTCAATTAATTCTGCTATTTAATAATGGGATTTTTAGTGATTCTATCCAATTTTTCTAGCCATTAACTTATACTGAATGTTGTAACAGGCAAACATAATATCACTTAACATGATGAAGTATTTGGATCCACCAGTACAGAATGATAAACAAATCAGTACTTCAAGGGTTAAGGTTTTTGACATGCTATGAATATTTAATTAATCAATATTTGTGCTATTTTCAGTGAAACAATGACCAATAATTATATCCCATAGTAATTGGCCTAAGATGAAGATATGTATACATACAAATTATTCAGTAATTTTTCTCACATTGATAAATTATTGGTATTCAGTATAAATGTATTATTGTGTATGTGTGCATGAAAACTATGAATACTTGTGCATTGTATAAAAATATCATAAATATAAATTATATTTTACAAAGAAAATGGTAAATGAAAAGAGAAGTAAAAAGTAAACATATCAAATTAAAATTATCTCTCATTTTTAAATTTTAGGAAGTTTTTTACTTGTTTTTTTTGTTGCAACAACCCATTTGAGGTGTAAAGATTACTGGTGGTTTCTTCAACTTCTGCACATAATCTTTCCAGAATTTCTGTGTTGTCGTGCATCACCTTTTGAACTGATACTTTTTTTACTTTTGTCTCATATCACTTCCTTGGTCAGTATTGCTTTTTAGCTGTTCACATTATTAAAGTTTTTTATTGAAATGTCCACCATAATATGAGAATTAAGTTTTATTAAGTTATACTTACCTTGGATGTTGACTCAGGGTTCAAGATGACATTTTTGAGTTTTTATTTCAGTAACTGAGATGTATTGAACTAAAGAAGAATGATGATTCAATATTGATATGATATTTAAACTTTCATAATAAGGTGTAAACTCTAACTTGTTATTTGTAACATAGTATGAGAGGGCATAACTTAATGGTTACATACATATAGTTTGTTATTGTTTATATTAAAACTTCACTGTGTAGAATCAAGGCTGTTAGAACATACATACTCTATTGGCTGTTAGAACACATGTACTGTATTGGCTGTTAGAACACACACATACTCTATTGGCTGTTAGAACACATGTACTGTATTGGCTGTTAGAACACATGTACTGTATTGGCTGTTAGAACACCTGTACTGTATTGGCTGTTAGAACACACACATACTCTATTGGCTGTTAGAACACACACACATACTCTATTGGCTGTTAGAACACATGTACTGTATTGGCTGTTAGAACACACACACATACTCTATTGGCTGTTAGAACACATGTACTGTATTGGCTGTTAGAACACATGTACTGTATTGGCTGTTAGAATATGCAAACTGTATTGAATATTTCTAGTGTTTGTATAGTTTCTCACTTAGTTGAGCACTGTATGTAAAACTATTTGTTATATGTTGCTATTTTCATTTCAAAATAAGACTAGCCTTCACCCCATACAAGGTACTTAAGGAATATATTCATAAGCGTGTTAGTTTCATTCTCATTTTGTGCTTTGCAAAAAAGCTATTCAGCTAAGAAATTAAAAATCATCTGTCTTAACTAAGATTGGTTAAGAAAAGTTAGGTCAGACATATATTTTTAAGGAGGAATATGTAATGATTATACATTAAAATCTTATTTCAAATAAACTTGTCTTATAATTGGTCCCCTTACATGCTAAGTCTCTCCTTCTCTTATTACCTCCTTAGGGAGGAAGATGAATTCAGTCAGCAGTCTGAAGATGAATCGAAACACAGTGAAACACAAAGTCAAGGTACAAGCAATGCTGAAGTTTACAGTGAGAAAGGTGAGTTGTTGAGGTTTTATAATAAATGAAATATTACCTGTGTAATAAACAGGTGAATATATTTTATCTATAAATATCACACATATTTATTCAGTGAGAAACTATTGTTTATAATGTTGAAATGGTTACTTGTATATTGTATGTAGAAAGTATTTATATGAAATTATTTAAAGAGACAGACTTAAAATTAAAGTTGAGAACACCTACGGTCTTGTTATGTTGAAATAATTATTTGTGCCATTAGCAGTAGAAAACATTGATGTTTTAGTGTTCAAATGAGCAAATTCTATGTTTAGTGATGCAAATGGTTTGATTGTTAATTTCATTTATTCAGTGGATGAAATTTCTGAATTGATGCCGAAACTTCTTAAAGTCAAATAAATGAGGAACAATTTTCAGCTTCAATGTTTGTACTAAAAACCTTCTGATATTTTAATAAAAACAGAATGATTTAGATGTAAAAGTACTCATGAGAAAAAGTTGTATGTTCTGATAAATTTTTTATTATTAAAGAAAATGAATCAAATACTGAACAGCTAAGGTTTCCTGAAGAAGAAGAAGATTCTGTTAAAGTCATTAAAAGTCATTACCATGAGAAGGATGAAGTCAGCAGTGGGCTGGGAGATAATGAAAGTTTTGAAGACAGAACATACCAAGTAAGGATATTTGTCAGAAGACTTTCTGAGCTTCGATCAGAAACGTTGGGTTTCACATCTTTAGTGTACACTTAATGTTTTGAAATTTTTCTTGACTGAAACTTAGACTTTAGGATATTAATGATAAAAGAATTATTTCAAAAATCAGTTGAGCTAAAGTTCTAAACCTGTTAAAAAATTTCAAAGTAACAGTTAACTTTGCTTATAGATGTGAATTTGAAAATCTTTGAAATGTAAGTGTGTGTGAAAATTTAATAAACTTTGCATAATTCTGTCATTTCACCTTGTTAACATTTTCTTAATTTAACTGACAAAAATGTCATATGTTTAATCTTTTTTCGAACTTTCACCGTGTACTAAACAAGTGACCTGTTTAATGTGTGTGTTAAAATCATCATAAAACATACTTCTGTTGCACACAAATGAAAAACTTGAAACAGTCCTCAGTTATCTCAGTGCATTAGTTTGTTACACCCTGTTGTTTTGTTATTTTCATATCATTGAACCATTTCAAGCCTTGAAAGATTTAAGTAAGGGATTTATGGACATAAATGTTTAATCTACCCTATATAAAAGCAAGTGTGTCACATCACACATAATTTCTCAAAATAGGAGAAGTCATAAAAGCCAAAATGCATTTATACAGATAGAATAGTTCAATTACTATCTGCCCATTTTAGTGATGTGGGTGCAAGGGGGCCGTGAGGGTGTGTGTGTGTGTGTGTGTGCCATGAAACCTTATAAGTATAGTGATTGTTTGTATAATAAGCCTAAAGTAAAGATGTAGTGTGGGATCACCTAGCCTAGAGCCAAGTACATAAAGTCTATTATGAAAGTAAAAATAGCAATTCAGTTTTAAACTTAAATCATTTCTGAATTCAGTTATTTTCTGTTATATCACCAATATTTTTAATAGAAAGAAACCTCTTTAATCAACAGACACTTTAAATAAAGAAATC
>NW_013668835.1:75123-76433 GCF_000517525.1 Limulus polyphemus
GGTGGTGGTGGTACTTGCCCAGTCATTTTTGACAGGTTAGTATTATATAAATAGCTTTTTTAGTTATGCTGTTATCTTGTGCTTTTCAATGAACACATTAACAAAAATAATGCTTTGCTAATGTTTATGTTACCATATATAGCTCTAGTATTTGTTTTGGGTCTTGTAATCCAAGCTGCCTGGTTAGAGTTAGCATTTATTGAAAGGCCTACAATAAACATAGTTTACTGGGAATGTTATTAAACAGTTTTTCTGGCTGATAACCTGTACTATGCCACTTTAAAATATTTCCAATCATATTGTAATGTTTCATTTTGCTTGATATCCTCTAATAGAAGCTATATTTTGATAATATTTTAATCATTCTACATCTATATAGTTGATTATTTAGTCTGTTACAGTTTAGATTTATGTGTTATCTGGGTATACATATATGTGTTGATCTGTTCTTTTTTCAAAGGTTTATAGAGATGCTCCTGGATTAACAGAAACTCGAGCTACCTCATGCCACAGCCTTCAGATTTCACAGCTACAAGAAGAGGTGGTGGGACTTCGAGCAGAAAACTCAGCTCTACAGGAACAATTAGGAAGACATGAGGCTGAGTTGAATCGTGCACGCACTGCTTATATTAACTATCGTGAAGACAAAGACCGTCTTCAGCGGAAGGTAGGTACAAAACATTTAGTATGTTAATCTGTCTAATAAAGAAATGCACTAACTATCACACTTTTATAATATTTTTATTGTATCAGAACAACGTTTATACAAGTAATAATTATACATAGTGCTGTCTGAATGTGTAGCCCAGTCTGCAGTTTATATAAGCACTTTTGCTTTAATCTTCCATATGATATGTGTAGTAACTAATGAAATAACACTAGAAATGAATAAATGGACAAAATTAGTCTTTTAGAGGGTGGATTTACATAATTCTTACACATCAGACATTAAGTCAAAATATTAAGATGTAATGGTGAGATGAAAAAAAAATGTGAGGTAGGTGTAATCATTTAGTCCTTCTCCAACTAAATGCAAATATGTCAAAAATGTTTATTTGTTGAAAACAGTAAATAATTGGAGAAGGAGGGGGATAAAGGATGGTAATTAAAACGTTGATTTTTTTTATCTATACTATTATTCTGCTTGTTTGTATGTACGATCGTTATGCTTTCTGACCGAGAACTTGCTGCATAAGCATGCGTAGTTAAAATGTTTCCCCAAGAAAAACCTCGCATGCGCATTATTCACTCGACGACAAACAGTCTGCCTGCGGCAAAGAGCTGCAAAGCTCAGTGATCAAGTTGCTACA
>NW_013668835.1:77379-93106 GCF_000517525.1 Limulus polyphemus
TAGAAATGTTATATTTAAAGAAGTACTGTTACAATAAAGATACTAATTTGGCCAGAAATGTTTTGCGGATCTCTGCTAGTTATTATTATAAACATGCTGAGAAGTTTTGTTTTACTGTTAATATTGAAGGAATGACATTTTTATTCTGTATAAAGTTTAATAAGTTTTATGTGGTTAAAATGTTACCATGGAATTGGAAGAAGAAAAAAAGTTTTATCTTTTTTTATGAGATTAACTTGGGTGGAAGTTACTGTTAGTTTATCAACTAAAAAAAGTTTCTTGTCCAAAGTAAATAGTGATATCTCAGTAGTAACTATGAAATATTCTATGGTGAAAAGTTAATTTTTATATCTTCTTAGTACTTTAAGAGTAGATAAAATTTAATTCCAATTTTTATTATGTTAACAAATTTATTTAAATTTGTGAAAACATAAGTTTGTTGTTCATCTTTTACATTGAAGCATTCACTATTGCATTTTATATTAAATGTGCACTTATTTATCAAATTTAATAATTTAAATACATTGCTACATGTTTTTGTTTTACTTTAGAATCTTGTTTGTACCGAGGTAGAACTGGTAGAATGCTTGTTTGGAAAAGATTACAGTTTAATTAAGATGCAATCGGGTGTAGTGCATTAAAGTTTTTGAAACTCATTTTTTTTTCTAATAAACAGTATAGTTAATGAATGAAAACTTAAATATTTCTTTTGGTTGAAATGAATATAAGTTTCAGAATTTTGATAGACTGCAACTGTCTGTTAAATGAAAAGGGGACGATGTTTCAGCCTCTATACTGAAATTACCTTGTATCCAAAACATTGTCTTCCTTTTCATTCAATAGGTAGTTGCAGTTGATTAAAGTTATCAAACCTACTATGTCTACTGTGTTCAAAGTTTCACTGAAACAACAGAAAAAAAAAAGTGCTTTGAAGAAAAAAATATTTTACAATGGTACCAGTATTAGCAAAATTTCCTTTGATAAAGAAAATGTGTATATTGAAAGCCATATCATGTTTATTTAGAAAGATTAATTAAAACACATTATCTAGACATATGTATTTTACTTATGTTACATATATTACTGTATGTATTTCATCTATTTATATTTTACTCATTAGCTACTGTTAAGTAATATACTGAAGCTTAATATCAGGAATATTTTTAAAAGAACCCAATGCAGTGACTTTTTAGTATGTTTAACTTTTAAAGCAAAGATTTAATTGGTATTTTCTTGAAACCAAGGAAAGATAAACTGACAGTAACTAAAGTTTAGTGGAGAAATGATACAAGAGTTAAATGGTGTGTTCAGGATTATATATCTTTTGTTCATATCATGTTGATGAGAAAGAGCATGCTAAAAATGAAATTATATTTTGTAGCTTCGAGACATGCAAGCAAAACTAGCTTTCTTACAGTCTCAGGGTTCTCAAACTGGTAGCTCTCCAACCCTGAGCAAAACTCCACATATAAATCCTACAACAGGGGAGAGAACTCCCACTTCAAAAGAAGAGGCACCCATTGCTAAAATGGCAGAAAGAGTAAGGCTTAAAAAGATGGAATATGGTGATAGGCAAATACTTGGCTCAGAAATATCCACATTTGGTGTAAGTAGACTTTTAAAGCATTTCAATAACAAGAACTCTCTGTTTGTTTAGTACTTAACAACAGTTTTGAAAAAAAAACGCAGTTTTCAAGTACTAGATGTTGGGATACTGGTTTATATGATCATAGAAAACTTAAGCTATTCTGAATCTTCATTACTTTGCACTCCCTTACAGAACATAAAAATGGTGTTGAAGTCAGCATCATATTCTTAAAACTAAACACCACTTTTACTTTGAGTGGCTCAAACGGTGAATACAGTCATTTGGTGAAAAATAAGCAAACAATTTAAAACTAAAATATCATTCAAGATTAAGTTACCTTCTATCAATTAAAAATGATATAAATACCTTTTATCTTTTAGCTGACATCTTGTGTACCAAGATGTAATTAATTCTGACCTGAGCAAGCTAGTGACTTAGAGCAAAAGTAAAAATCAATTTGGTAATGAATATAGCTAACTAAAATACTTTTTTGTATGTTCTTCCTTATAAAGTTTAGAATGCACTGTTTCATCAGATGGTTAGCCTTGCTGTTAATGATAATTTTGGCCATAAACCTAATAATGTCTCATATATCAGTAATTATAAATGACAATAAATCAATATAAGCTCCTTTTGTTTATCAAATTGAATCCAAAAAAATCAATCTAGCAATGAAGTATCTCTTACACTACTATTTGCAAAGATGATGATTCCTTGTTTCATCATTTGGGTTAACAATATTTTTGGCCGTAAACCCAGGTTACAATGATTTTAAAAAATAAAGTTAGTTTTACTTTATAAGCCATATTTCATATTTAATAGATGTGTTTATAAGGAGAAATAATGCTTGTTGAATATATTTTATTTGTATTTCAATAAATATTTTTATTTAACTGTTTTTAAGCAATTTTGAAAAATCATAAAAAATTAAAGCCAAAACAAAATTGTTGCTTTATGATTTGTATAGAGGACTGATATATTTTTTTTAGGTTTCTACAACTAAAGTAGCAGAACATTTAGTTCAAAATTTACAAGAAGACTCGCATACACAGGAGATTTTCCAGTCTGTATACTCTTCAGGTTCTGCAATTTCTGAGTCCAAAGTTCGTGAGTTTGAAGTCGAGCTGGAGAGGTTAAATAGTAAGATTGAACATTTGAAGTCCCAGAATGATTTGTTAACTATCACACTAGAAGAAAGCCGAAGTCAGTGTGATAGAATGAGTGTTCTTTTAGGGAAATATGAGTCTAACAATACAGCTCTTCAACTTGCTGTCTCCTACAGTGACCAAACCATCTCAGCCTTTGAAGTTTTACTTGCCCTTATGGAAACTGAACAAGGACTTCTTCTTGCGAATTGTCGTGCTGCAGGACTGGGTGCCCTTGGTTGGTTGATATGTATAATTTTATATTTTTATGGCAAATTGTTTTGTTCTATAGAATAATGGTGTTTACTTTAACCATCTTTTATCCAGATAGGTAGGTAGCAGGAAAAGATGATTTATTATGTTGAATGCAAAAACTTTTTTCACATAGGTAAATATTAATCTTAAGGTATTTATTTGAAAATGTAATCCTATTTGCTTTCTAGGGCAATGTGATAATATAGATGTTAATTCAAGCATTGTTATTGTTGCTTATTCCTGTGCTATCAATTTTGTAAAATTTGTTTTGGAACACTTGGTATGTTACTGAATGAGCATAACTGTTAACTTAAACTAATGCAGTAGTGTTTGTAGGGATAAAATTTTTAAAAGAGAATTGATTTTATGTGATAATGTGAATTTTTTTCAGCCAGTAGCTATACTCTTGAGGATTTTGAAAATTTTGAGTAGGAAATGGTAGAAATCAATGATTAATAATGATCTGTCATTTATAGGTTTACATGCTCAAACATGGCGATATGAATGATTACAGATGCTTTATGAAAATATTTAATTTTTAGTGTGACAATCCATATAGTAGAATGTGATTGATTTTACTTTTGAACTTTAAAAAATGACAAATTCATAAATGAAACAAATGAACCATTAAGGCTACCACAATTTTAGAAAGATCTAAATATCTTCCTTTGAAAATGAACATATGAACATATAATGAAAATATTAAACAATGCTGTATGAACTATAAGGTGTTACAACTGATCAAAAAATTATAAGGTATCTCTTGAGCAAACCAAACCCTTAAACTTTATTATTGATTGGACTTACATACGAGAGATTTTCATCAATTATGTACTAAAAAATGTCACTTGTGACTAATGTGAAAAACATTTATAGTTATTAACTCTAGTCAAACCCTTAAGACCATGATTTAATAAAACGGTTAAATATTTCTAAACCTACAAAGGATAATTATAATAAAATATTTAAAAAGAAATATATAGTTATTGTACAAATTGATGGTACTTGAAAGTTAAGTTTATATTTGTCTTAGTGTGTTGTGTAAGAGTTTTACATTGCCAAGCTCTTAATTTGAAGATGAACGTTAATAGATATGAAATGGAAATTATGTATAAATTATGCCAAGGAAATATAAAAAGAACTTAGTTGTTAAAATTCACTATTTACTACTAAGGACACTTTGTACATAGTGCATAGAGTGGTTTTTTGGTGTTTTTTCCACTGTTGCACATGAAATTAATAGTTCCAAATTTTTTATTTTTGAAAGTAATTTTGAATGAATTTTACTTCAAGAAGGTTTTTAATAAAATGTATTATAGATTGTGGGTGACTAGTTGTGCAGTTTTTGAACAATTTAAAGTTGAATGTGACAATCAATTATTACTATATATAAATTATTGTTTTCAGTTATACATAAGCGCTGTAGATCGATAGGCAAGATTTGTGTGTACTGTTCTCTTTCTTATTATATAAAATTATATTTTCAACACAGTTTTCACTATATTCATCAAACTGAAACTATCTTAAACTAATCTTTAATAACTAACCCTTACATTATATTGTTTTATGTTTATCAGTTTATCTTAATGATATTTAAAGAGTTTCATTTGATAAAGATTGAGGAACTGTCAACAATTTAATTACACACATGTAGGTATATTTATGTATGATATAGCAAGCTGTTTGTTTGACTGGTGGTGTATTTTTTATTATATTTGTAAAAATTGCAACTAATTTTGAAAACTTTTCATTAGTAAAAGGTTCAAGTGCAAATGATGAAATTGAAATAACTGCACTTCTGAAGAAGGCCAATGATAACCGGAGGTCAGCTGAAACTGTAGCTCGGCATTTTATTCAGAAACTGGATAGAAATTATGGTATTGGCTGCTCTGCAACTGGATGTAACATTAATCCATGGGAAGAAGTTTCCTCACATAGTCACAATACAAGGTAAGATATCCACTCTAGAAACTTTCTTCTCATAATCATACAACCAGTAAAGATGATACGATATAGCATGATAGGAATTTAGGTTAAAGTATATTTAATTCCCAGAAGGGAATGAAATATAACCTGAGGTGGTCAGAAACTTTTGTTTCTCTTCACCCTGCTTCGTGAAATGAAATTTTGTAATATTGGGTATTAGGTATATAAAAGGAAGATTTAAAAAATTTCCTGACGTTGGTGCCACAAGCAGTAGGGAGAGCTGTGAGGAGACATGGAGATGAGGAGTGAGGAGGAGACTTTTATCTTGTCATGATAAATGAATATTTGTTGCTTTCATGGAATGTTTTAGCAGAGGTTGTAAGAGATAGGGGGTTGTGTTGGAGATTCTCAACTGGCCCACTGAAGCGATGACAGAGCAGGGAGAAAGCAAATGCAGCACACGCATGTGCTGTTCCATGAAAAGAACGAAGTTGACACCAGTAAAGACCCACAGGAGGAAGGGTTTTAAACATTCATACCACCAGTTAAGAAACCCTCAGGGTGACATTCCTCTATTAATCATACTACAAAGTCAGAAATCCTTAGGAAGACATTTACTTTTGTTAGTTACACTGTAAGGTGAGAAACCCACATAATGAAGTTTTTTCTCTTAATCATACTACTAGGTCAGAAGTACGAAGGTAGTAATTTCTTTTAATAGTAACACTACTAGGTTTTAAAAACACACAGGAAGAATTGTTTCATAAAAGTTATAATACAATGTAAAAAAAACCAAATAAAGAAAGTTATAGTAATTGTTACACTACCAGCAAAAAACCCAAATAAAGAAAGCAACTGTCAAACTATCAGGTTGAAAAACAAATGAAGCAAGTTATTTTAACTGTCACACTATCTGGTTAAAATTCCAAGTAAAGAAATGTATTGTAATTGTCAATTTACCAGCTAAATGAAACCCAAATAAAGAAAGTTACTGTAATTATAAAATTATCAGGTTAGAAACCTACTCTTTATCATGTTCTAACTTTTTAATCTGACTTCTTAGTAATATTGGAAGTCGTGGATTTACTTGATACTTGATAGAGTATCTTTAATTTAAATAATCTAAGTGGAAGTAAACACAAAGCTATAAGTAGCCAAAAACAAACATTTTCATGGGCGTTATTTCTGTTTAGAGAAAATATCATAATATCATAAAATTGTGGTTCTATGTAGAGTTCTAAAATCTCTTCTGAAAAGGATAAATTGCCTTTTTATTTATCTGACCAACATTCAATTATAAAGAGCAACTAGATGTTATTGTTTATATTTTAATTTATTCTAAATGTCTTCTTTTTATATTTTCAAATCCATTTTTTTATTATCAGCACCACCAGCTCAACGTCCAGCAGTAATGATGGAGAGTTTACAAAAGTTGATGAACAACGACTGCGAGATTATATTCATCAGTTGAAAACTGAGCGATCAGCAGTTAAAACAACAGTTGTTGAACTAGAAAGTGTTCATATTGATACTGGTTGTCGGGAGCCCTCCACGTTGATTGATTCACAAAAGTTAGATTTAGAAAATGCTGTTTTGATGCAAGAGCTGATGGCAATTAAGGTAAAGTTTGTCATAAAATATCATGCTGAGCAGCTTAAAATGCTGTTATTATATAGTACAGCTAAAGGTACAATATACACAGAAGGAAGAAAGATGTACAGATCATATTGGAGTAGGTAAAGTTCAAAATACTTGAGTTCAGAATACATAAACAGCAACACATTCTACTTAGCTGTAGATTTCAAGGTGAGTAAGATAATGTTTTAGAGTGATGCTCAAAATACAAAGGAGCTAGCCTATGTTACTCAGTATGAATTATGGTGAACTAAGTAAAGTTTTAGTTGAATGTATGAGAAGTTGTACATTCTACTGAGTATCAGAATGAGTTAGGTAATAATACAGCATATATATTGGTCATCTATGTTGACATTAGGCATGAAGGCCCAAAACACAAAAACCTCAAGAGTATCAACAAGTATTCAAGCTGATATTAATTATGGGGAAAAAATCCATTGTTTCTCTCTCTCTCTCTCTCTTTTCTTGGTATACCATGAGACGTACTTGTAAACACTTTAAATGTGTGACCAATTTTGTATTTTTTATGAATATTTCTTCTAATAATGCAATTTAGAATACTAAGTCTTGCTCTGTTCATTGCCATATATTGAATATGTCTAGCCTAGTGACAATGTTATTTCAGCTAAAACCTACTTTAAAATGCACATTAGAAGAATAAAGACATTTAAAAAGTAGTCTTCTAAGGTGAAGTATATAAGTAAATTTTATCTCATGTTAGTGGGATGGAGTGAAATATAGAATGCTTGTTAGTCTTCTCAAGGTTTTTATGCATTAGTTTGTCTGGTGTTAATATGAGAAAGACTGGGCATGAATTTTATGATAGGGAAATTTATTAGTTGCTGCTTAGAACAGATGACAAAATGATGAGCTTGGCAAGATGAGCGACTGACACTCAGATTACGAGGAAAGCATTATGTATTGCTTAGTTGAGTTATAGGGAGTTATACTGATGCTGAGAATAATTTAAGAACTCAGTATTTCATTATTTTATTGTAGTAGTTTTAATCTTATGTGTACTCTCTAACAGGAAGAGAAAGCAGAACTAAAGGCCCAAGTTTACCTACTGGAGAAAGAGAAAGGAGCACTTGAGTTGAGATTGTCAAGTCAAGAAGCTCAGGAGCAGGCTTACCTTGTTCATATTGAACATTTGAAAACTGAACTGAAGGAACAGGAACTTGTTGTTGAGAAACTGAGAGGAGCTCAGGTTAGTAAATTAGGTCTTGATATTACCTAAGATAAAAAAAAATAAACATTTCAACTGAATTTACGTCACATTTTGAAGTGTGAATGATGGTGTGATTAATTGCGAAATAAAATTTGTCATCAACATTATTCATGTCTGTTCTCCTATCATTTCAAAAGTGAATGTTGAGCTTTGCCTGCATCACAGCTTTTCAAACGAGAGACAAATGAAAGTTCGGACAGATACCACGGTTCGCAATACATAAGATTTAACTCTTGATTCTTGGTGAGATACAATAACCAACATGTGATTTTGTGCTGTCCGAATTGCTCAATTTATCACCAAGATTCTGTTACTAACAGTTTTAAAGATTAAAAATGTTGATTTACTGTATGTTATTGTTGAGTGGCTCTTAGCATGACTGAAATACTCAACAATACTTTTTATGGTGGGCAGTATAAGTAGCTCAGAGCTTTGGCTCTGAGTGAAACCAAGAGTGTAACAGAATTAACCTTTTTAAAGTCCATGAAATAATTTAAATTGATAGATTAACTTAAATCTTTTCCTGTCACTGGAGATGAGTACTCTTGCTTGTAATTCATGTAATCAAAGGTTTGTGTTAGATGTAACTACGATCATATGTGAAGTAAATCAGATGGCAGTTAATAGCATTCATAGCTGCCACCTTTTATGATATGCCTGTAAAATCTGTGATTATTCAGAGCCCTGGTACTGTTATATTGATCATTTCTATCCATTGATTCAGCCATGACAAAAAAAAAAAGGCAGGCGATGACAGAGTTATGGCTTACATTTTCTATTTACTCTATACCTAGAAACTAACTAGAATGGTGTACCAGTACGAGATATCCACAAGCTGTAGAGATCAAACACTGTTAAAAATCAAGAAAGTTTCCAAGATCCTAAGTATGAACAAAGCATTAGAAGAAGTTTTACAAATAACAAAATATATTTTATATATGAGAAAGACATATAGAAGGTATTGGAGAATTCTTAGGTGGCCTGTAAGTGATCTGACATAGCAGGAATTCACACTGTAAAACAGGAACTGTGTAAATGAGCATATGCTGCATTCTGTTATATTTACTTCCAGGTATTTAAGAAACTTCGATGGAGTTGAATTTACCTTGTGCATATGTTTTATAATACTGTGTAACTTATGAGACCTACCCGTGTAAAGGTTTAGTGTACAAGATTGTGAGAATATTTAGTAAAGGAACAACAGCAACAAAAAAAAATGTTGTTACTGATATTGTATATGTTTTGACTCCACATTCACAAAACTGCTTCATATTTCAGATTTTTTGTGAAATACATTTTACTATTTCTAATTTTTAAAGTTGGCAGGTATAAATGTTGCTGGATTAGATCTTTATAAGGTTTAGAGCTCAAATAACTGACTCAGTCAGCTCATAACGTCATTGGGCTGGTGGACCTGTCAGAACTCGAAAATATGTGTTACTTACATGTTATTTAGAATCTGATCTTACATTTGTCTTCGTTGTTGGAAAACACTTACCTGAGAGTCAGAATCTGTTACTTATCTTTCAGAAACTTGGAGGAGGAGTATCAGACAAAGAAGTTTCTCAAGATTTAAGTGAAGCACTACAGAGGGAAAAGAAATTAAAAACCAGAATCCAAGAGCTTGTGAATACTTTAGAGAAAGTAACTAAAAATTCTGAACTTCGTGCTCAGCAGTCAGCTGAGTTTGTTAACGATCTGAAAAGAGCAAACAGGTGAGTACCTGTTTGACATTAGATTGTTCAGCTAATTTATTCCAGCCTAAACAGTGAAAGTAATTATCATGCATACTAAGATTACTAAGCCTGAATTGAAAAATTTGCTTAACTCATTACATTTGATTTAACTTAGGACTTTATTGAGCCATTACTAAGTCACAATGGTGTGATAATATTTCTTTAAATTCACTACTTATTCAGATATTTCTTTAAACTTAAAAAAAATCATCTTGTAGAATTATTTTCTTCATTTTTAAGATAGAATTGCTTCTTTTTTCTTTTTTTTGAGGTTGTTATAAAAATGTGTAGAAATATAGATACTCATTCGACATAAATACTCATAAAATAGATGTTTTATTGAAACTTTTGAAAGAAAAGGTAATACTAAAAAAGGTTTTATTATTATTTTATACTTGATAGTGCCTTGGTGATGGCTTTTGAAAAAACTAAAAAGAAAACCCAAGCAAGAGTCAAGAAGTTAGAACAGCAGATGGCAGTGATGTCAGAAAGATACAATGCTCAGGTAATGAAACAGTATTTTCTATTTTGCAAACAGTGGAGACCCAAGATTTTGTATGCATATATATACATATGTGAGAAGGGTACTGTTGACCTAGTTCTCTGTATGATTTAAAACTGTTAGATTTTGGGGTAATAGCTTTTTTGACTTGCATATCAGAAATTTTTAAATTAAAGCAATATTTGGTCATCAGTTTTCAAGAAGAAACAGACATGTAAAATGAAAGTTAATGCATTATTATTTGTTTGAATATATCTTAATTCCACATGCAACATTTTTTTCCTTTAAGTGCTTTTGTTTTCTAAACATTGAAAAGTCACCATTAAAGAAGTGTACTTAATATTCAGACAGGGGGGGGAACATCAAACATTATTAAACTTGTGACCAGTGTTTTAACTTCTTAATTCAGTGAAAAAAATCGTTAGACACTATTTTGAGCTAATTTTCCATAGGTAACTACTAATAAAATAATATACAAATTGATTAAAAAGGAAACTTCCAGTGTGTTAGTTTCCACTTTTTTTATTATCATGTAAAAATGTGTATTCATCCAATGAAATCTTTGTTAGTTTTGGGTTAATCGTTCTTCTGCGTATTGCAGCAGTATGTTATTCTAGTACAAGTTCAGGTTTTTCAGTCACTGATTACAAATGTTTCATTCAGACATTCCTAAATACTTAAAAATGATAAATTAATCTATTTATTTCACCTGAGTATGCAGTGAAAAGGATACTGAGCTGTACACATGTATCAGTTATAGGTAACAAATTGGTGGTTTGTTTACGTTTACTGTATCATCACTTTAAAAACAATTATTTATAGAAATAAGTACCTCTCCCTCCTCCAAAAAAAAAGGGAGGGGGCTTCTTTTATCATTCATTTGAAATATTCATTTCATATCACTCCTTCATGGATAAAAAAAAAACAACATCAAGCATACATAACTGGTCCTTTAGGTTTGCATTGTAATGAATAATGAACAGTATCTGGTTTACATGCATACTTAAACTCTTTGTAATTTTAGAACTAAGCCTATTTCCTGCTAATAGATGAAATTTTATCATGTTGATCTTCCAGACGAGATTGCTGAAACAGAGGATTGCTATGTTAGAAGGAACAGACAGTGGACAACATACATTACCTCCTTCTGGAAGTGAGACATCTTTATAGTACATGTAATGGAGAGATAGCCCTTCCAAAAGTGATCTTGGTAGCATTTTAGCAGCTGACTGGTGTCAAGTGGTGTTATCCTAGAAATTAGACTTTCTTGTTTAAATCTTCAGCTTTCTAACTGTCACTGAGCTACTTGACTAAAGGAGGAACACCTAGAAGTACTATGTATCATTATGGTTATCTTAATGTTTATGTCATAATTAATGTAACATTGTGTTCATATAAAATGGAGAACATTAATTGCATCTGCCAACATCAAAACAGTAAATTTTATATTCCTGCAAGATTGATTTAGGGCTTTGTTTTTCATTTTGAATTTAATTTAAAATTGGTGGTAAAGATGATTTATAGAAAGCATGAAATATCCATTGTTCATATAAGAATAAAATTTATTTCCTTTGCTTAGGAAACATATTTAATGTGGACATTTTATGTATCATTTTTTAATATTGTAACAGAAATTATAACTAACTATTATCATAGCATAATTATGATTTTTATATCTCCAGATGATATTGCTCAAATAAATATTTTAATATTTGTAATACGTAGTAAACGGAAATTCAATTTGGTTAATTTGTTTTACATTGTAGGCAAATGCTAAAAATTCAGTAAATGCATATACAACTTGGGTAGAACAGAAGGTGTGTAAACTTGATTTGAAGTGAATATTTAATAAGTAAAATAAATGAAAGTAATTTGTCTTTTTACATGTATTAATCCTAATTGTGAAATACACATCTGAAAAGAAAACTGACATCACATTTCAAGTACAAAAATATTGAAACTTGATGAGTTCATTTTTATATTGTGGTAAAGCTTACAAATGTGACCCATACTCAGTATTTCAGTACAATATTGTTTGTATATTGTATGCTTAAGTTAGACTAATCAGTGTATTGTCTGTGAATATATGACTTTTCCTATTCCATACTATCAGTAATAAAATATGTAGTACGTAAAACATTAAACTAAAAATATATATGTGCCTATGAAAAGACAACTTTGAATTTTATGTAATTTCATTTGAATTCAAGTTACAGGAAATGAAAGAATTATTGTGCCAATGAGTGTATTTTATGTTGTGTTTAGGTTTTAACTGGTCGAGGGCATGTAGTGGCATAATGGTTAACATGCCAGACTGTGGATCTAAGGAGAGTTCAGGTTCTGTTACCACAAAGAAATGAAATTGGGTTCTGCACTTTGGGGCCATAGTTATATTATAAGAGTAGTGGCCAAACCCCACTATACAATTAGAGTACTTCAAGAGTAGTGGAGGGTGCTGTTGACTAACTACCTTCCCTCTAGTCTAGGGAAGCTATCACAAGTAATCCTTGTGTAGTTTTAATCGAGTATCGGAAACAAGCAAACTAGATAATTGGTTGAATTGCAGGCATGTGAAAGTACACATTATTGTAAGAAGACAGTATTGTTAGCTTGAGCTTCCTTGTTGAAAGTAAGAAATACTTGGACAGTTTCATTTCATTTTTAAGGTTTAGCCACAGTGCATGATCTGTCTAGTCTCCCATTGACTTCCAGGATGATACCTTAATGGTTTTATTTTGTCATTCTGCTTTATATAGTACACAAGAAATGAGCATTTGCTATTTTATATTACTTGTTTAATGCATTGTATAGTTTTGATGATCATTTGACATTTTGTACAGCTACATGAAGAAATTCTAAGCTTCCTCAGCTCTTTGTGGAAAGAAACTAAGGATCTCTTGTGTTTGGTGTAGAATAATTTGTGTTGTAAATGTAAATAAAGTTTGTTTCTCTTAGCAGACTAAGCCTAACGTTTTTCTGGAGTACAAGTTACTGACTGAATAATGGTATAGCTCTTATTCTGTATATATTTTGAAACTGGTTATCTATACCTGATTTATACATAAGTTTAATGGTAAGTGTAAAGATAGAATACCTCAACATAGAGTAAATAATTGTCATGCACTACTAAAATCAGGTCTGGAATTGTCTAAATCTAACTTTACCTCATTATTTAAATGTAATACAGTGATTTTTGATTTAATGTATACTTAATCCTCAAACTATTCACTTGTTTTTATACTGTTCATGATAGGGACCACATGTTTCATCATTCTGGGTAGTTTTATGTTTTTGCCCATTTCTGCACTCAGTGTAAAGAACCTCAGCAGTAATCGGTGCCATTAATGCAATCTTAACATTATTTTTGTGCGTGACTCATATGTTATTAGAGACACTACAATCAACAAAGACATGGATCCATAAGCAGTTTGGTGCATAAGTAGCTCAGAAGAATGTGTTTAAAAAGCCAGGGGGTTCCTATATCATTGGTAATTTATGGGTTAAAATAAATGTATATCAGTTATATGGATATTGATGATTAGAGTTATTTTATACTTTAATCTCAATCTATATAAAGCTGAGTTGTCCATCTGTTTGTCTGGTGGCTTGATGTCACAAGTTGTGAAGAGTTGGTTGAACCAGTTTCAGTGAAATTTAGTGGAAGAAACTCAGTTGGACTCCCAAAAATTGAGTTTAATTGATAAGAAATTGGAAGAGCTGTTCGAGTTTGATAATTGTTTCATTTTTTACAGCATTAATTCAACAAATGAGGGCTCAACTGAGAGAGGAAGGAAGTTGACAGCAAAATAACTGAAGCCAAAGCTAAATGAAAGTGAAGTTTAATGCTGTACTTACCATAGGTACTCTTGCACAAACAGTTTGTGTGCTACAACTAAAAATATTGGAAGGGGTGTATCTCTGTGCAAGTAATTGCATTTCTTAGATATTTGTACTTGATGTTTTCATGTCATAAAAATATTTGAAGGTATTATCTTGTTGTTAGGTAGTATAAATATAATCATTTACATGATAACAGACTTGAAATCAGTATCAAATACTTTTAATTCTTCTTTAACAGAAAGCACCACTGTTATCTTCTGTCCAGGCACTCTAAGAAATTCAGAGAGGGCCCCTGGCTATAATAAAAAACGATGACACATGAAAAAAATAAAAAGTGAAACATAATTTGAATATTTAATTTGCATCCTTAAGCTGAGTGTGTGTTTCACATTTTGGTATGATTAGGAGGCACATAAAAACAAGTTGCAAAACTTAACAAATGTAAAAACATAAGTGTCTAAATTTGAGGCCTGGGCCAAATGGCCCTCCTGGCCCACCCTCTAACTGGCTCTACTTCTGTCCTATCATCACAGCTGGCCTGATAAGTCCTGGTATATAGGGCAAAAGGCCTCTTCAGCACTGGATAAAGTAGATGGATTGTGGTTGATATATTATAACAAAATCTCCTTTCATCACATCTAACAAACAGTCCACATGCTTTAGAGGTCAGTTTACCTTTTCCCACAATCTTATTGGATGGGATCTAGAACTTTATAAAATTTGGAAGCATCCTGTTGTCAATCCAATATCCACTCATGTTTTACACATGAATTCAGCAGGGCACCTAATGAACACTTTAAGTATATCACTCTCAGATAGATATAATGTTCCTATTCTTTGATATAGGTTTTGCCAAAATGGAGATATATGTCTCAGATGTCTCTTTCACAAAAACATGAGATAGAAAAAAATAGTTTGGAGGGATAAAAGACACAAATCAACTATACTTTCACAATAGCCAGGTTCTAAGTATGGTTTCAAACCTTGTATTGAACAAAGTAAGCCATGGTATTCCAAGGTTTGGAATGTATAAAGCACAGAGTTACCTCACCTTCGGAAAATTGAAGGCTTCTTGAATCTAGTATGTAGAAAGGCTAGTGTTGTTATTTATTAAAAAAATACAGATGATTAAAGCAGCAGCTGGTTATTCAATGGAGGAAATTGCTGATGTGGTTAGACTTGGATATACAACTTACATGGTCATAAGGCAACTGGAAAATCAACAATAATGAACAAGACTTCACAATACTTCCTGGCTTCCTTCAGAGTTGGCATGAGTCGATGGCAAAATACGTTATCTGTTGTTCAGTGTAAGGTTACTTTATGACTGTGACATAAAGCAGATATATATAGCAGATACTAGGTATCTAATTTTGTGATTGGTCAGCTATACACAGAATGTGAATGGTGGAAACAGTTATGATGCTTTCAAACAGATCTTACTCTAGTTCCTGGAGAGAGTAAAACCTAAAGTTAAAATAGTATATGATTTAGTAAGTTCTAAAGTGAACTATAAAAAATAAAGCAAAATATTTACTCAGATATTAAATGTATAGTATAGAAGAAACATGATACTTACATATTGCAGGTGTATCTATGAATAGTTGAAGGCCTTTATGGGCCACTTGGTTCAACAAAAATTTACATGTCACAGTAGAGCAACCTCTGCGTTCTCCAAAGGTCGTTGTGTGGAGTAGTTTCACCGCTGGCTTTGTCTCGAGGCCATTATTTTTACGAGATCAAACATCCCAGAGTCTTCTGATGTGCACAAGTGACTGGACAATATTATGAGTTGTTTCTTACTCATGTCATACCTCAACATTGTAGATGTTCTGGATGTCATATATATATATATATATATATATATATATG
>NW_013668835.1:93572-110830 GCF_000517525.1 Limulus polyphemus
GCTAGCGCAGATAGCCCTCGTGTAGCTTTGCGCGAAGTTCAAACCAATCCAATTACGTTTTAACATCAGTATAAAGCTAATTATTTATTATGCCTTCAAATGATGGATTTTTGAAATCAAGGCTAACAGCCTGTAATCATTATATACCTTATTAACTTTATATTCAAGGTATTAGCACTGTGTACATATGAGGATAAATTACTATTGACTTAGTTTAATTGATTTAACGTCAGTTTTATTATGTAATTTTCTCATAGTTCGTGTTGCGAAAAACTATCTGAATGTAGCTGTTTTACAAATCTAAAAGAAGGGGTTGATTTAATTTTGTGTGTTATCAACAGCATACATCTATAAGCAAGTAAATTAAAGCTTTTAGCTAACGACTACTAAACGTGTGAGATTTTTATTTAGTGCTATATACCTTGGTTCATACCTTTTGTACTTTTCTACACAAACGGGTGAGCACTGGTGTAAACTCTTTGTATCTTGTACAGAAAAAAAGAATAATGTACAGAAAACATTAATACACACTGCTGTCCATTTTCTAATAAATATTCTGCTGGGAATGTATTCAGGGTGAATGGTTCTCATGCATGCTCAGTAACAAAATTGATCAACTTTTTTTTCGTTGTTGTTCAAGAAAAGTCATGCCCACGATCACAGTAACCTGGCGCTTAACGCATATAGTTTCTAGGTTTAATTGAGGTGAAAAATATGGCAATGACCTAAATAAATTTATGATGTTTTAAATTTTAACTCGTGAAGTTCTAGAAGTGATTAGGTAATTCGTGTCATTCCTCCAGATTTTGAACAATTCCCTGTTTTACTAAAATGTGCACAATTTTTAAAATGAAATAAACTTCAAGTAATCATTACTAAGAGATAAAAGAAAAAAAAAAGGTTGATAAATTGGTTCGTAACAATATAAAAAAAATCTTTCGTACAGATGAAAAAAAAGCTTCGAAAAGTCAGTAGTAAACGCACAACATTTGCCATCTATGATAGTATAAATAACGATATTACATAATATTTAAAGCTACCTCAGTTATTGCGTAATCTGAAGACTAGACCATATTTTCTTGTTATATTAGGTGTTCAAAGGCAAAAAAGAAAACCACAAAAAATGTTTTCCGTGAAAATAAACCTACTCGTTTAATTAAGAAATGTGCTGTTATTGTTTGATAGTAAATGATGTTCATTTGAATAAAAAACTCTTATCGAGGCTGTCTGTTCTTAGCCGACTAAAGTACAAAATTACTAGAAAGCTTAATAATTGATTTGACAGCGATGAAGTTTATACATTGAAAAATTTGCATATTTCTGTATATCGTGGTTATGTTTTTTACTGGGAAAGAATAATTATATACAACTTTCGTAAAGATCTAAATGTTAATTTCCGCTAAAGGTTCTTGCGAACGAGTTATTCATCAAATATAGAAATTAATTTATAAATAGGATTGTATAATTATTCGTTATGTGATGGTATAGTGATAACATCGTTATTCTGTAGCTGGTTACTTAATTGAAGACAAAGCGTTACATGCTTTTAGCTACGGCATAGCGATTCGAAGAATGGATCAGTTTTTTTTTGTTTTTTTTTCAAGTACAAACTTTTAGCTCATAGCTCCAACTCTTGACCAATTTGAGATCTAATTACAGCAGCGGCTATTGAAGATTCCCTCATGTTTTTCAAGCACTAACTTTTAGCTCATAGCTCCGTCATCTCTTGACCGATTTGAGGTTTGATATTACAGTTTTGGACACAGGAGGTCAAACCCTTTCGATTGATGTATTTGACCACGCCCAAGGTCTCATAGGTTAATTGACTGTAATACTGTCTAAAAGAATTTCAATTTGAGGGTAGTCTGGTAAAAATCCTTATGAGCAATAAAATTGAATCGAGTATACACGCGCTCATGCTTGGTATTGCTGGTGCGCAAATATATATATATATATATATATATAGCCAATAAAAAGGAAAAGAAAAAGGTCTCGCATATTAATTTAACTGTAATCCTACTTAAAATAATTTCAAATGCCGCGGCTATTGAGGATTCCCTCTTGTTTTAAAAACTAAAATATTTCTTAAAGTAATTTTGTGGTAA
This sequence comes from Limulus polyphemus, assembly GCF_000517525.1. Lineage (NCBI taxonomy): Eukaryota > Metazoa > Arthropoda > Merostomata > Xiphosura > Limulidae > Limulus > Limulus polyphemus. The sequence goes on from NW_013668835.1 coordinate 95,678, forward strand.
TTTGTGTCCTGTTGAAGTAGGAAAAGTAAAAATAATTTTTGCTTAACAACTCTTTTTTTTCTTTTTTTTTTTACTGTTTAGTGTACGTACGCATATTGTGATAGTACTAACCCGTTTACTATAAGACAACTTTTTGTCTTTTTTATTTTCATGCCTATTTAACTGTTGAATTATGTGGTTTCTTGTTCTTTTTGGGTTCTTACCTTTACGTATGTTCAGGAACAATGGTATGGTTTAATGTTAATGTCTTTTTGTCACTGTGAGCAAATACTTTTAACGTTGAATTAAACTTTTAAAGAATGAGTGAGTGTGACCTTAGAGCTAACATGTGGCTTTAATTGACAGTAAGAAGTCTTATTCAAAACTGAAAAAGGGAGCTCGACTCGCAATCTAAGTGTCGCGTGTTCGAATCCCCGTCACATCAAACAGGCTCACCCTTTCAGCCGTGGGGGCGTTATAAAGTTACGATCAATCCCACTATTCGTTGGTAAAAGAGTAACCCAAGATTTGGCGGTTGGTGCTGATGACTAGCTGCCTTCCCTCTAGTCTTACACTGCTAAATTAGGGACGGCTAGCGCATATAGTCCTCGTGTAGCTGTGCGCGAAATTAAAAACAAAACAGAACAAAAACATAAATGAAAATCGTATACATGTTCCGTATACGAAATGTGTAGTACGAGTTAATCACATTCACATTTCTGTTCGTAACATAATATAGTGTTGATCTTCAAATCGAAGTGCTCATAGAAATGGAATTAATAACGAACTGAAATATATTTCTGGCTATCACCGAAAAATATAGAAAATATTACTGCCATTTCATTGATGAAACAGACATTGTACAAGTATACACACATGCATGAATAAGCTTCTTTAAATCACCACGCCGTAATAGTAATTACATTCTGCAATATTAAGACTTAATCTCTAAATACAATCCAAAAGAGGCTGTCGAAAGTATAACTACATACAAAAAATCCAACATGTAATTTTTTTTCTGAATACACGTTATAAACTCAATGCAACAATACAGCAATTCCACATCTTCGAATAGACATTGAAACTGGTAAAGAAAAACCAATTGAAAGTACTAAAAGAAAACGTGCACATGAAGTACGAGTAGAATACAGAGAACCACAGTGACGTTTAGTACCTCATTAAGATTTCAGGATCCACGTTGCACTTTTCTTTCCTATCAGAAACAGTGTTTTTTTAGTTGCACCAAATCCCAAATACAGGAAATATCAAATGTGTTTGTATCATTAACGATTAGCCACTAGATGCGAGCGGCTTGGCGTTATTGATCTTTATTGTAGGAACAGTGATAGAAAAGGAAATTAACTCTAATTTGATATTTCTGGGACCACAAAAAAAGTATGTGAATATATAGCAAAATTTTGATTTGACTGGTTAATAAATGTTATAAAGAACAGGGGTCGTCTGATTAATTTATACCCCATAAAAAAACAACTTTTTTTGTGTACACAGCAAAAACGTTTCAAATATTACAATGTTAAGACATTGTGGTATTCTTAGTGTCACTGGTTTTCCACACACACACACACACACCCTAGTGGCACAGCGGTATGTCTGCGGACTTACAATGCTAAAATCCGGGTTTGGATACCCGTGGTGGGCAGAGCACAGATAGTCCAATGTGTAGCTTTGTGCTTAATTACAAACAAATTGGTTTTCCGTTGCATTATTGTGCAGGTACCGTAGGAGAATTGGAGACTCGTCAAAAAATGTATTGTGGAGCAGAAATCTGACTTTCTCTGATCTCGATTGAGTATGGTGCAAAAAAAAAAAGACTGGACACAAGTTGCACACAGTAAAACAATCAAACAACAATGTATGTTAAAAACGAGTGTAAAATGTAACTCTTTTACTGGACAGAAAGATGTGATGTTAAGTGTTCAGGTTAGGTTGTTCCAGACTGAGAAAACGGCATTGTGTACTAATAACAATAATGCCATTCTTCTCAAGCTATAGGTGCTACTCACGTGACTGACGATCACTCCCACTTCAAAATAAGGAATGTTGTATCCTTGGAAAATCACGCAACTTGCTAGTCGAAAAGATCACAATCGATTTCTATACAGTGTATTTGACGTAACAATAATATTTTCCACGAGAAAGTACATGTGACACATTTGTTGACTGATCTAGTTCCGTAAATAACTAGAACGAGAAGAACTTAGTATTTAAGAACAAATATTCAATATGCACCGAAATTTTGAATGTACTTATATATCACGTCAGGGATAAAAATCACTTGGTATATTTGCCTACCACAACATTATAATTTGTAGTATGCAAGCATACCATGTGATACCAAATACAGTATTTACGACACTGTTGGATTTATATATTGACCACAATGTGTATGTTTCACGTGCTGGCTATTACAGTATTAAAACAATAATCACATTATGAATATAGAGTTGAAATAAGGTCACATTGTGCCACAGACTTAAAGTAAAATTTTGCTCACATTGTTAAAAATATCACATTTTGTAGATATAATTAAAATAAAGTCACCTTGTGAACATAGATTTGAAGTAAGGTGATAGGTTGTACATATTAAAAACCACACTTTGTAGACAGGGTTAAACAATACCACACCAAATATACATATTTAAAAATATCACACTCTGTATCCAGAATTAATAATAATATAATTTTCACACAGGATTAAACAGGACCACGATATTCACAGATTTGAAAATATAACACTGTGTACTTTGTATAAATTGTCCAACAAAATCAAACTGTATAGACAAAGTTTAAACAAGATTATGCTATCTATATAGAGCTAAAACGAGATCACACCCTTGTACACAGAGTTAAAATAAGCTGACACCGTGTACACAGAACTAAAAATAAGGTCATGGTTTGATTTCTGCATAATGAACCAGTATAAAAGAAACACCATATAGAGTAGTGGTCTAGGTGCTATTTACATCACTAGCTTTCTCGAACAGCAACTTTTATGGTTTGAAATACATTAAGTAAGTTAATTGTAATTATCATCAATTTCGTTTACAAATAAGATTTTTAGAGGCTGTATCAGCCATTGTCATCCCAGATAGATCGATGCTAAGGAATAGAACCTTATGTGAATTTAGGAGGGTGGGCTGGAGTGGAGATGAAGGCTTTTATGGTGAAGTTTTGTGAACCCTAAAATTAACACTGTAGTTCAGGATCACATCGGCTTCTTAAACACTTTTTTTTTAAAACTGATTATATGCAAATAACTTATGGGGCTATTAATTCATTGATTACAACGTTATATTAACATGATTGACATAAAAAATAAACAAAAGTACCATTAATATCGCAATTATACCTACTAATCATTGGTGGGGTGTTTTATGTAGAAAATGTATGATTTCATTCAAATGTTTTGTCAGTTTACTACTTGTAACACGTAAAAATATACAAATACTCAATATTATGTAGTACGTAACAAGCCGGTAATTTGAAGGTTACTTACTTTCTTAGGCCTATCTCTTTTATGGGAGCATAGGCCATTGACGACACCCTGCCAGCATGTCCGACATTGGGACATCTTCTCCAGCTCTTTCCAGGTGTAACTCATCTTCTTTGTGTTTGCCTCAAGGTCACACCTCCAGGTGTTCTTGGGTCTCTATCTTCACCTATGGGTTCCAGGTTAGGGATTATCTGGTGATGTTGGAGGTGGGCTTCCTTGGATTTAGCCAATCCAACCCCACTTTCTCTTCGGGATTCTTTCTCGACATAGTCTTGCTCAGCCATTTCCCATAAATCAGTGTTATTTACTTTTTCTGACCAACAAATCTGAAGAATCCTGCTTAGACATCTATTCATGAAAGTTTGTATCTTTCTTATTATTGTACTAATCATTTTTCAAATTTCTGAGTCATACAATAATGCTGATTTGAATTGAATATGCAAATATTGGTGTGTTTTATAGTTTATCTTGAATTTCAGACATTCTTCAGTGTGAGGAAAGCTGTTCTAGCTTTACTAATTCTTGATGTCACGTCATCAGCAGTGCCGACCTGCTTGTTGATCACGTTGTCCAGGTAGATGAAGAGTTTATTTCCAACTTTTATTGGGTTGTTACTACTGTTGTGGAATTTAAGTTCCTTTGTTTTCCCTTATGGGTAATTAGTACACTTTGAGCTGATATAGTTTTCAGACAGGATGTTTTTTCCTGTATTTCTTCTATTTTTATCCAAGGTGCCATGTTTTCTGCCTTCATTAGTTCTCTTCATGATCCAGTCAATCACTAGCAGGAAGAGTGATAGTAGGCAACCTTACCTATTTACTCTCTTCACCTTAAAGCTATTGGTGAGTTGTCCCCTATCCACCACTCTGCATCATATAAACTCAGGATTAGGGCAATATACTTCTCTTGTACATCATAATATTTAGCAGCTTCCAGAGGATTTCCCAGTCCGTTCTATCGAATATCTTTTCATAGTCGACAAAGTTGACGTACACGGATTAATTCCACTCCATGAAATATTCCACTATGATTCACAAAGTGGTCTGTGCTAGGACTTGATGAAAACCTGCTTGTTGATCTCTGAGTTAGGTGTCAAAGGAATCACCTAATCTCTCCAAGTTTAGGACCTTTCCTGGCACCAACAGAAGAATGTTTCATTCGTAGTTCTTACAGTAGCATAGGTTTCCTTTCTTTGGAAGCTTGATGAGACAACACTCTTCCCATTCCACAGGTGCGTATCCTTCGTTCCAGGTATTTGAGGGTTAATATAGTTTAAAACTTCTATTTCTCAGGTGGTTATGCCTTTTGTTAACTAATGTGGGTTAATATGTTTCATGTTACGTATTTATTTATGTTATCATTGTTTAATATTTTTAAGGGCACATGAGTAAGAAACAAAGGAGAATATATCATAATATGTCAACCATGCTACACTTACCATATCCAGTGCCGACGCGGCCTTTCGCATAATACCAGCGCACATCAAGCTTGCTGGGATATAACAAACATAACAGTGTACTATATATGTATATAAATATCATCAATTTTCATAAACAACAGCTATTATGAAGTGGACCAAATTAAGGAAATGAATTGTAATTAGTATCACTCTTATTTAAGCATTTACATATCAGATTTTTAGGGTAATAATTAAAAAAAAAATTATTTATTTTATCTTATCATTTTAACACATTATTTACATATTTCCATTCTTTTCTTATATTAACTTCACTTTCATTCACAAGAACTGGCGAACCAGGAAACTGGTCTTTTCGTTCCTGGAGTGTGTCAAGCAACCACAGCACCAACGGGAGAAAACTACACGTTTGACTGCCCACACCTTATTATTATAGCAAGTAACACAATGTCAGTAAAAACCAATTCAGTTATTAGATAACAGATTTAAGTATGTAATAAACACTTTATGTAGTAGGTAAACACATACTTGTTGAAATAAGTAAAACTATGTTTACGTTTAAACAGTGTATAAGACCTCTTGGTGAAAAAATGAAATACCAAATTCATTTAATGTTCCTTGAAAGTTTGCCCCGATACGTTGACTTCTCCTAAATATCAATGGAACACGTGTGTGATATCTTGGTTGGAATCACGCTACCACTCTTGATAACGCATTATAACTTCGTCAAGTGTGTATAGTTATGCTACATGTACTGATGAATGCATGTGACCAACGAGTCAGTTCTCTAATTGTTGTGTTTCGTGGGTAACTGAGTTATGTTTTGGCTGAGCACGCTTGGCCAGAGGCTAGTAGACACGGCGTCGATGATGTAACAACCTTACGTTCATTGCTATCTAGTTACACTGGAAGAGGTTTAGAGCTTAAAGCATAACAACAAACGGCACGGTTACACCATGGGTGAGTGGTTATAGTATCTTGGCCAATAGTGAAACATCAAATCTGGCATTATTATAATTTAGTGGTCAAGCTGTACTTGCCCTTGCTGCTAGTAAATTATGACGGCTAAACAAGTATTCTCGTACTATGAACTCTTGCTTTTTACCATCTTTGACTTTTTAAAACGAAAACAAAAAAATCACTTAGAGATTCTGTTCAGGGGAAATGTACGATCATAACGTAAATATTGAAGAGAAGAGCACTAGTGAAATAAATATAACTCAGTCACAGGAAAATAGAGAATTTTATCCTTCCCACTATGACCCTCTAATCACCAAAAGCAATCTCTCTCTATATATATACATATATAGCGCAATAACTGTTTCTGAGCGCGCAAAGTTCGAAATCCAAGACAAGCGAACAGAATTATTCAGTGCATTTAAGTAGAATTATTCGATTTTCTTTTAGCTTGACTCTCAATATTATTTTGATCTCTAATGTTGGTTCCGGTGTATTATATCCGACAGCGTTTTTCCGTGGAACAAAGGTAGATACGATTCTCTACAATATCCGCTGATTTATTCAATTGTGCCACTGATACGACATCGACTGATTGACACGTGACTGAAAATGGAGTTTATTTAATGTGTAACACTACGATTTTTTGTTTACTTAATTTCGCGCAAAGCTACACGAGGGTTATTTGTGCCAGCCGTCCATAATTTAGCAGTGATAAACTAGAGGGAAGGCAGCTAATCAATATCACTCGCCGCCAACGTAACACTAACATCTTCTATGAAATAGCCAGACCTGGCCTTATACACCGCAACTACGAGGGACCTCACGTTTTGGAGGACCCCAAATATATAATGAATATATATAGTAAAACACTCGTAGATTTTGGTTTCCGTAATATATCCCGTATTAATTCACATTGTGTGTTTGTGAATTTGTTTGTTCGCAAAAGTCTTCCACAGTTTTAGAGTTGGCAGGACCATACTTGCCAGGCAGACTCGGGGTGGCCCCGGGCGGTGTTCTTAGTTAATTTATTTGGAATAGCAAGGGGGATAAAGTGCATCCAGAAGGTCACTTAGGTAAGATAGGAGTCTAATAGTTGGTTCACAAGATTACTAAACTCTAATCTGGTATCGGATTTGGGTTGTTTTCTACTCATTCTCTCTCAGGGATCTCGGCGGCGCCATTTTTGAAACTGTGTTCATACCCCCACTCATAAGGACCAAACTAGGCATGCGTGTTCAAGTACCACAGGTGCATATCCTAACAGTTTTTTTTTTTTCGGGTAAGGATCTTTGTAATAGCTATAGAAATAACTGGTGCCAATGAAGAAGCTTGATAGCTATACTAGGGCCTCTGTGAGTCATGAAGAGGCCTTTGAACCCTACAGCGAGTGTGGGTATTCTATGCTAATCTTATTCAATGTGTGATCTTTATTCACTGAGTCAAATTCATTCATCGTATAATCGAAGTTCAGTATTATAGATAAGATAATCGAAAGCGATTTTTTTGTTACACACAGCGAGTTTTTCACAGTAATCTTTATGTCATTGTAAACGTTAATGTATAGCTTTCTTTTTTAAACCTTTCTTTGTTATAAAACAAACAAAACACAAAAGAAAAAAACCCAGTAAGGCTTGAAATAGTGGGCTTAAAGAAAATTTTTGAGGAGTGTTGGGGGGACACAATCGTAAGGCGAACCCTTGGCCAGGTTCACATACTGAATAACCTTGTGTTAAGAAAGAACAAATTTCATTCAAAAAATAGGTTTTACACTTTCTTCTAGTAAAATACCTTGATAAAGAAGTAAAAACACGCCCATGTAGTTTGTAACGTAACAAACAGTCATGAAATATTGTTTTGCTGTAACACAATAATTTTTCTCCCAAAGGACTAAAACTAATGATTTTTGTAAGTCACATTTACGGTTTCTATCGTGGATAGACCACGTCTTATCTCTAGCCAGATAAGTTTTGTAAGGCTTTTGGGATAATTTTTATTTTATTATTTTCGAGGTTTCACATGGGAAAAACGTTTCTCCACACAATACATAAAGCTAATTTCATTTATAAGAGTCACAAGGTATTAAACAACTAAAGCTTCTCTTTTCATTACAAGAGAACTTTTCCAATGATAGACTTGTTGGGCATGCATATAATGTTTCGGTTCAGTAGGGCACCATGTAAATGTTTAGTCTATGGACTTCTATAATTTCAGCGAAATTACATCGTCGTATGTACGAACAGATTTTTCAAGATTCTAGATTTTAAAGTTTCGTCACTTAGACAGATTTATTTCTTATTTGTCTGGAGGAAAAGGATTTTGCTCTCGGCAAAATGTGCTCACTGATAATCAGCACAATCATTTCAGTCTGACGCACTGGGATTATCATCTCTCATATAAAAACGTGTAGTGTGGTTAACTGCAGAAAAGTCATTTTACAACTGTGTACAGAAATGTTTCAAAAGCCTCCGCCATCAAATGGTGAGTCTGATGGCTTATAACGCTAAAAATATGGTTCGATACACGCAGATAGCCCAATGTACAGCTTTACCCTTAACAACAAACAAAATAAAAGTGTCCATGACGTTAAAAGATAACTACTGATTCAACATTTGTAACAGTAACCAGCAAAGTCCTTATTCTTATGGTCTGCAGTAACTAATTGTTATATTTAACTATTTGTTTTATTGTTTAGGAACCTTATTTGAGAATATTATAAAAAGAGATAAATATAAACAAGTTGTTTTGAAAAGGAACGTATCACGGCTATTTTAAGAATAAAAACTCACTCAGAGTATTTAACCCTTTTATTTTGCTTTGTTGTTTCTCAATACCTTGCAGTTTTCATAAGTGTTTATTTTCCTAATTTTTTTAGTTGTAACTTCTATGAAAACGAAAACAAGGTTACTGCAAGTGTATTAGTGTATTTCACAGTATCTAGTACAGTTGTAACTTTACAATCAACCTTCGAGTATTTCCAAGGGTCTGTACAAATCTACAACGATACACACATTTTAGCCGCGGCATAACGGCTCACAGAATGGTTGAATTTTTAAAGTACAAACTTTTAGCTCATGGCTCCGTTACCTCTTGACTGATTTGAGACTCAGGTGTTAGACCCTTTAGGTGTTGTATTTGACCACGCCCAAGGTCTCATAGATTAATTTACTCTAATCCTGCCTAAAATAATTTCAATTTGAGATCCTGATGAGTTATTGCTGGCGCACAAAAATATAGCTAATAAAAAGAGGAAAAAAGGTCTCGTAGATTAATTTAACTCTAATTCTACCTAAAAAAAAATTCAAGTGCCGCGGCTATTGAGGATTCTCTCCTGTTCAAGCTAATTTAGAAGTATTTTCAGTACTTTATGACTGTTATGAGGTTATATTATTTTAACGTCAGTTATTTATCGACTTATAACAAATGACCAAATGACATCTGACTTCATTCAGGTGTTGTAGAGTCCTTTGGAAGTGTATGGAAACATTTGTTTGAGAAATGGTTGAAACGATAATAACAAAAACATATTAATATGTATTTGAACATGAATTGGAGCAGTATCATGACAGTGTCTTATGGCTGAAAGTCATATACGTATATGCATCTATAGATACCATTAAAACAAGCATACAGGTGGTGATTGACTGGTTCCTTGCAGTTAGAGTGTTTTCAAACTTCATGAAGTATAACTAGTTCAATAACACCAGTTTCATTCAAGCACTTGTGTTGGTGACAGTACATTCTCTGAAACTGAAATATTTCCTTCTTGAACTTGTAATACACAGTGTGTAAAAATTTGGTTGTTTTAAAACTTTGAGACTTAGAAAATTTTTTCCTGGATAAGAATTGATTGTATTACATATCGTGCAAAAATATGATAAGTTTTTAATTCTGATACTATGTAAAGCAACGTTTAGCACTGAAATCACATAGTTTGTAAAATTGTTACAGAACACAAATTCTTGCTACACATAGTTATCTGGAACGTAAATATGAACTATTGTTGCTGTAATAGCCTGAGACGTATCGTCATAGATATAGTATGGTATATATTAACTCTTTTTTCTTTTCTTTTTGCTGTAGTAGTCTGAGAAAAATCACCATAGGTATACTTACGGTAAACATGAACTCATAAGATAACTAACAATTAGAATATCTTATAAAACGTCAGAGCTTAGTCTTCAGCTGATTATAAGGCACTGGCATAAAGAAATAGTGAAAACAAAGTAAAAAGACAAACAAGTAAAAGTTAAGAAATAAATAAAATGGGCTTAAACATAATTGAATATTAATAAAAACCCGTAATTCTAACATACATATAATTACACGTTTGTTTATTTAAAGTTATTTTCAGTTCAGAAAATAATAAAAATATGTAATGTATGAATACCGAAAGTACAGGTATCCTGTGATACGTTCATCTAGCGTTTATGTTGCTTTGCGCACCACCGATTTTGAAATCAGCCAATCTTGCTATCTCTTTTGTAAACGTCACGACGACTCGGGATTGTGTTCTAGCAACAGTTAAAGAGTTATGTTCCCGGATGTTTTACTAGATGAGTTTCTATTAGTTGAAGATATCTACATATTTGTGAGGTGGAAGATATTCTCCAGAAATTGTTTTAAGCAACTTAACATCTTCACAAGGTTGCTCCAAATAGAAGAAAGGTAAGGTATAGGATGTTTCATACATCTTTATTTATGAGAAACTAAACATTTTTGTGAAATTATATAAAGTCCACATAAAATCTCTATATGTTTCTAATGTTAATATGCAACCCATAAATCATCCAGTTAAGGCATTTAGTAATAAATTTTAAATTATTTATAGGATACATTTTTGGCACTTGGCTTTTCCCCTCTTTCATGCAAACTGTGCGTGTTTGAAAAAAATGAGTAAAGTTTGTATATTTTACTTGTTTAAAAAAGAATGCAACAAAAAATCGAACGGATATATAGATTTCTTAATATGTATATATTATATATATATGTGTGTCTGTAGAATTATGTAATGAAGTAGCAGAGAATACGAATAGCATAGTTTTTTTCTTGTAAAAATTATTTTGATAAACCATTAAACACTATCCTTCTCCATTTTATCTTGTTTATCCTTATAAAAATAATTGTGATAGCTTGCATGTTGTGTATGTTGCTAAGTTTAAGAAAACAGGACGGTGATTATCGATTCTTCAGTAATGAAAATAGGTTACGTATTTTAAAAGTCACAGCTCCTATTAAGACTAATTTACCTTGGTTACGTACCTTTAATTGACAATATCTTTTATAGTAATTTACTAGGACACTAGGATTATCAGTCTCTGGCCTGACCATTATTACTAATATTGTGTTTTTGACTGACATTACTCGTGATTTATTAAAACCTTCCCTGATTAACGAACTAAACCCTCCTGATTTCTTAATTATTCACATTTATATACTCTAACAATTTGTTTTTTCTTGAATTTTTGTTAACATTTTCCGATTTGCTTAGCGTTCTTTTCTACGATTTGTGAGAATTTAAATTGTGAAGCAAAAGGATTTCGATCACGTTCGCATACATTGTAATATTTAATTCTAACTACTTATTGTCATGCCTATAAAGTTAACGGTTCAAAGAAATAATTCAGAAATACAAAAGAAATAAAGAAAAATAAAATATGATGGCAAACAGGCAAGAAATAACAAATGGTAACTTAAGATGTAAAACTTGGATTGTCGTAAGTAAATGACGTTTTATATTTTCCATGTTGCAAACTCTGACCGACCAAGTTGATCCAGACAAACATTGTTACTAAGCTACATATTAGTACATTTGCTTGTCGTTTTATTATTTATAATTTTTGTTTTCAAAGTCTTTCTCAAGAAGATTGTCAAATTTTTCTTAAACCTAACTTGACGTGATAACGACATCACCAAAATTGAATTTCTTGTAAACAATCTTGACTTTCAAGGAACTGTAAGTTCGCTAGCCTACTTTTAAGGCTAAACGAGTTTAATTCCACAAAAGTTGATTATTTTCTCATACTTAGGAAAAAATAATAAATCATACAATTGATAGGTTAAATTAAGTTCAAAGTTTTGTACCCCCCCTCCCCCAGTGGCATGTCTGTGGACTTACAACGCTAGAAACCAGGTTTCGATATAGATAGCCATTGTGTAGCTTTGTGCTTAATTACAAACAAAACATCAAAGCTTTGTTGAAGTAATTGTCAGCCTAAAGTTTAACAAGTGGTTACAGAAGTACCTTACTAATCATAATGATTTGGTTTAACTAGGGATAAATATCGTAAACCTTATCATTACATGTTTGTGTCTTAAGTTAGAAGGTATTCTTTTTACATAATTATCTGCCAGTGATATTACACAAAACATTTCAAAACTCTAATTTCCAGAGCTTTGCGCATTCCAAAACATAAAAAAAGAAAAACATTGAATAGTATTGCAACAGTTAAAATTTGAGGAAATACGTTAAAACAATAAAATACTTTAAAAATGGCTACAGCTTTTAAAATAGCTCAAAGTACGCTTATAACATTTCACCATTGGTGCTCAAAAAAGAAGATTTGTTTGTTATGAATTTCGCGCAAAGCTACAACGAGGGCTATCTGCGCTAGCCGTCCCTAATTTAGCAGTGTAAGACTAGAGGGAAGGCAGCTAGTCATCACCACCCACTGCCAACTCTTGGGCTACTCTTTTACCAACGAATAGGGGATTGACCGTCACATTATAACGCCCCCACAGCTGAAAGGGCGAGCATGTTTGATGTGACGGGGATTCTAACCCGCGACCCGCAGATTGCGAGTCGAGCGCCCTAACCACCTGGCCATGCCGGGCCAAAAGAAGAAGAGGAAACCTTAATAAATAATTCAATGCTGGTCAAACAGGGCTCATGAATAAATTATGTAACAAAATTCGTAATTCACAACAAGAAGAAAATACAGAAAACAATTATTTTGAATAAGAGAGCTTCTAAATAACAAATTAAAATGATGATCCAGGTTTATGGCCTAAAATTTCAATAATAAGAAAAATACATCTTTTACCTCTATTTATTTTGATATGACTTTAAAAACACTTGATTTATCTACTAGAAAGTTAAAAACGCAGTGTACTGCTTTTGCCGCGATCCGTTCTTAACGTCCAATACATTCTTTTGTGAGAAGGGTTTTGATTGGCCGCATGTGAGTTCCGGATTAACAGAGTGTGAAGGCTCAGCGCTTAACTACTAAAATTGATGGAAATGACATGATATGGAAAATCGTTTACAAACATACACTACAATTGAAAAAGGAAACGAAGAGAGAAACAGCGATGGAGAAATGTCCTTGAATATACTGTCACTGTAGTGCAATACCTGTCTTAACACAATCATCCCTGTAGTGCAATACCTGTCTTAACACAATCATCCCTGTAGTGCAATACCTGGCTTAACACAATCATCACTGTAGTGCAATACCTGGCTTAACATAATTTGGATTTTGGTAGAACAAATAAAACGTTGTGTAATATAAATAATGATAAATATTTTAGGGCGAATTAAACTGTTAGCTAACTGCAATCCAATAACTTAGAATTATGTACGGATAATAGTAGACAAAGAATTCAGACGCATTATTTAAAACATATCATACAGTCTGTACTAGCATTATTTACGTCTAAGAACGTAAGATAAAAATATAATTGCCCGTCTCATACAATCGAAATACTATTCTGTGCATTTGGACTGTTAGGTGTTTTTAAAGATACTTTTGACTCTGCCTGTGACTTTCGTATCTGCTGTAAGAAAGTTTAATCGATGTCCATTTATGCTCCACTATAAGCCAAGAACGTTTTGTTTGTCTTCAGATTATTTCTTTAGTAAATTAAATATCAAAATCTCTAGATTACTCAGAAGTTACTAAAGCCTATGTATCCGAAAAAGGTTCGGTACGTAGCATTTTGATGTGTCGACGCAATTTGTACGTGTAAAATCCAAAGTACAATGAATGTTTTCCATTACTCTACAGTTTAATTTATATTCACGCAGTGGAAAGTACACTTTTTATTTTTGTGTGATTATAAACTGGTTTTGCTTAATATTCTGCAATGACATGAATTACTTATTCTCGTTATCTTATATCAACTCAATAAAAACCTATGATTACAAATACCTTATTTCAAATTTCACTTGAGGGCCTCGCATTTCAGTTTTACAAGGACGTTGCAAAAGCTTTTATTTGTTTGTAGTTAAGCGCGAAGCTACACAATGGGCTCTTTGTGCACTGCGGGTATTGAAACCTGATTTTAGCGTTATAAGCCCTCAGACTTACCGCTGGCCTAGGGAGGTATTGACTGGTCTAAAATGGCAAAAAAGAATGGCTTTAAGATTTTAAATTGTCGTTATTTTTAATCATAGAATAAAGCTATTATAATTAAGTGTTTATGGCTAGTGTTTTCCTTATTATTGTTCTTTATTTTATTTTAGCTAAAATATACCAGAATTTTTGCATCAAGTGAAAAGGAGAAAGGACTACATAAACATGAAACCTGTTATTTACCTTTCCTTCCTCGCTGTATTGATGCCATGGGTATGTTTTTGTTTTGTTTTGTTTTTCATGTTAAATATTATATTTTATCTTTTCTTTTTGTCTTCTGCCTGCTCATGGGTAGAATCTGACAGACAGACAAATAGTTAATAGAAGCTACTCGAGGGCTATCTGCGCTAGCCGTCCTAATTTAGCAGTGAAAGACCAGAGGGAAGGCAGCTAGTCATCACCACCCACTGCCAACTCTTGGGCTACTCTTTTACCAACGAATAGTGGGATTAATCGTCAGATTATAATGCCCCCACGGCTGAAAGGGCGAGCATGTTTGGTGGGAAGGGATTCGAGCCCGCGGCCCTCAGATTGCTAGTCAAGCGCCCTAACCACCTGGCTATGCTGTGCCGGGTGATGAAAGCTGTTTGCCAGAACGGGTACTCATATGTGTATAAGATAATCTAAATATTCTCCATAAAGGCCTATTTATCCCTGCAAGTGAAGGAAAAACCAAAAACATCGTTCATAAGGAGGCTCTGATTTAAAACAGGTTCGTAGTTTATTTTCAAAAATCAAACCTAAGGTTTTTATTTTTCATAAATTCACAAAATACTTTTGCCTATCGAAATATGGAACGGGGAAACAGAGAGAGTAATCCCCCCCCCCCTTCAAAAACCGGGCAAAGCCGCTTAACGCTGCTAGTATATTACAACAGAGAACTAATAGGTATTATTCTGTACGGTGTCTAGAGATGACGCTTTAAACAAATG
>NW_013668835.1:110840-112463 GCF_000517525.1 Limulus polyphemus
TAGTGCGTACTACGTAACGTAAGTTTACGTTACCGTATAATTAACTACAAATAAACTTTCTTCACTACGAATAATGACGGGAACGGAAAAGAGAGATACCCCCCCCCTTCAAAAACCGGGCAAAGCCGCTTAACGCTGCTAGTATATTACAACAGAGAACTAATAGGTATTATTCTGTACGATGTCTAGAGATGACGCTTTAAACAAATGATGCCAAATTTGCATATTGTAATTCTCTTTGAAATATTCAGGATTATCATCAAAATTAAATTTAAACGGTTCACGTTTTATTCAAAGTCCTAAACGCCAGTAGGTGCAGTTTTATGCAAAAAGTTATGTCAGTATATTTATTATAAGAGCAGCATAACGTAACTGCTCAAATACTTCGTATACAAGCTCTGAAAGTTTAAAATTTAAATCATATTCATACGCTTTCGAACTTGTGAATTTAAAACTAATTTATTTTTTACTATGAAATGCAAAAATGGGCCTGAAAATGCAAAGAAAAATAAACAACGCCATGATCGTTTTAAACCCTAAGCACATGTGATATCGCTTTATGAATTGATTAAGTTTGCCTCTAATTGTGATTATTTTGTCAAATACTGGATTACTATAGCATCAAAAAGAGATTAAATTTATATGACCTATTTTACAGGTCAATGTGAAGTTTAACGATCATCTCTGGAGTCATGAACATTCTATAGTAGAGCAAAGGCTATGTTTATATTTTGGATTAACAGGATTTGAATGGATAATATATGTCAACCTAAAACGGATATCTGTATACATACATATTTCTGAGCTTAGCTTCTGTTTTATCTGACAACAACGTAAGCGTTATTTCATTACGATCCCGGGAGGACCGGCGGGCCGGTAGAGGGTTAAGCCCTCTCGTCAGCCAAGGGACGAAAAAAGAAAAAATGGGTAAATTGAATAATAGATGGGTAAGCGTGCAAGTCATCACAGCAGGCGGAAAATGGGGAAAATGCGATATTTACAGATGGAGAAGACAATCCGGAGAAATATGGGTGAACACTAACCAGTCTATATAATATAATGGAGATTGTGTGGGAACTGGCAACAGGTATATCGAGTACTATGAATCAGGATAGTTAAATGGGGGAAGAGGGGACATCGACATCTCGACGTGGTCGGGATTGTCAGCTGGGAGGGACATGACATAGAGGTTCAGTAGGTGATCAGCTGGTGCAAAAATATTTCTCGGAGTGGGTACAGTGGTGGCGAGAACATCGGAGATGAGATTGTGGTCACGAAAACATTTATTAACATAGCGAGTGCGAAGCTGTCGAAGGTGTAATAAAATGTGAGGAAAGTTGATACGGCGATAAAGGTCAGAAGTGGGACTAGGGAGTTTGACGCCAAAGGCGAGCCGGAGGGCATGACGCTCCAAAACCTGGAGACGAGAGTAGAAGGTCAGAGAAGCAGATATCCAGGCTGTATGTCCATAGGTTAAGCAGGGTCTGATAAATGTCTTGTATGTGTATAGCAGAAGAGGAGGGCTCAGGCCCCAGAAGGTACCGGTGAGAGAACGGAGGAGATGAAGACGTCGAATAACCTTAGCAGAAAGGGCGATAGGTATGGCTTCCAAGTAAGATGTCT
>NW_013668835.1:113376-118659 GCF_000517525.1 Limulus polyphemus
GAGTCAAAAAGCACTGCTTAGCTGAACAAATATTACTTAAATATAATTTTAAAAAACAAAGCATTACATGGTATTGGCATACAAGTAGCTTTTACTTCTTATTTTTAATAGGGTTTTTACATTATTATACCTTTACGTGGAAATATGTGTTAGCATGTAATAATGTTTAATATAGTTGACTGCCTTTGGAATTGGAATTTTCAATCTGAACGGCACCTTACGCGCAAGTGGACTGAACGGCTAGATCAAAAAACCCCTACGATTCAGTTATAGCTGTCCATAACTTTGAACTACTGACCGGAGGGAAGACAGCCAGCCAGAAGCATCTGCTACCACCAATGCTTTGTTAACTAGAATATCTACAAATGTGTGAATCTCTCTTTCTTATATGTCAGAAAATAAAACTAATCAAGTTTTTAATAGTGTAGGTTTTCAAGTGAGTTCCCATTTCGGTAAATTTTCAAAATATCTTTTTTAATGAGTCATTCCCAATTACTATACCATTCTCACTTTCTCTGGATTCACTAGGTATAGTCCACGAGCAGCTGAAGTCTGTGTAAGTTGTTATTCAAGAAGTTAATCGGTGCAATATGACAATTGTTGATGTGGTTGGCATTCGTGTGATGGAAATAAAGTCAATTCATGGATAAGTGGGTTCGAGACTTTGGATAACCGAGGTTGGTGTAAAGAACTAAAACAGCCTAGAAAGAGAAACGATACAATACTTCAGTGAACATGAAATATTCAGAATTTGACACGAATAATCACAAGGAAAAAAGTGTTATGGAAATCGATATGATTTCTTTCGTTCTTTTTATTGTTCACAGATGGCGCGATAGTGAGACCAGAATGGAGAGGATATTTCACAGATTTTATTTGCATGTTTCGAACAATCAATCATTAAATCATTTCAGTTATCAAAGCGAAATAGAAGAATGCAAAATTAAACATAAAACAAAACAGTGTAACTTACTGAGCTAACCAGAAGAAAATACAGAAATGAATGTTGAGGTACTTTAACTGAAACAAAACATTTTAGGGAAAATGAAACTTCGGATACTAGAACACAGGACAGCGCAAATAAAGGGCGATTCTCAAGTTGCAGTGTATCCTGTGAAGTCTTAACTAGACTTAAGAAGCGATATCCTATAGTAGTTGAACCAATCACAATTAAGTTGACTCAGATTACGACAATTTCATCACTCAAAGTGACAGTTGCATTTGTAGTCTTATGATCAGTCACAGTCCACCAAAGCCCAGCTAATAAGTTAGAAGACAGGAACGACCTAGGCTAGCACCATCTAGAAAAGCTACACACCTATGGCCCTTTAATCAAAATTTACTCTCTGGAAACTATAAAAACATTAAAATTTTCCATGTAAACTAATAAGAACTAGGGTAAAGTTTTTTTTTATATATATAATCATATGCACTTATGTTCGACTCAACTAATTTAGAACACCCTGATATTCTTTGAATGTACATTTTAATTAATGAAACTACCACTGTTAAACAAATTTCAGGTAATTAGTTTCGTAGAAATAGATCTGATTTATAAACAACTACTGGAATCCGCATTATCAGGGAAAAAACGCGCTTTTAGGATAGCTTTTCAATGTTTTATCCCATTTTGAATGTTTTAAAGATTAGTGCTTTAATAAGATCTTTTATAGCGCATATATTCTGATTAACGCTGTAATTTTGGGCACTGGTAGCTTTTACTTAATGTAAAAAACGTGCAATGAAAATTGATGTGATTTTCTTCGTTGTTCTTACTATTCACAGATGGCGCAACAATGAGAGCAGAATAAAGAGGATATTTCACAGTGTTTATTGGTTTGTTTTCAGAAACATTCATTATATAATTTCTGCTTTCAAAGGAATTTCACTTTAGAATAAATTTTTGAATATAAATCTATTTGGTATATTTTCAGTCAGGAGCTGAAGATAGCTTAAAAATTCCCAGTATAACAAGTGATTTCGAATTGGAAGCTCCTAACATCACATTCAAAAACTTCACCGTCGAATTCAATAATCATAAACTAGCAGCCAAGGTCAGCAGTGCACCTTCTATCGAAGAGTCTGGATCAGAGAATGAATCAGTTTTGGAGAGATTTTTTCGTCAACCTTTACATGGAGATGTAGACAATCAAGGATGGGGAGGAAGCCTGCGAACACAAGCAAGGGGATCTTTGTCAGCTTATCGGCCAGAGTTCCCTAACATCACTCCTTTTGACTTTTCGTCAAGGTACTCAATGAACATGATTAGGGTTAACTGTAAGTGTTTTTTTTTTGTGTTTTTTCATTGGGAAAATGTCACCTAGTAAACTATTCCAATGATAAAAATGGGGAAGAGATAATAAAACTATAACATAAAAGTAACTTTTTCCCGACCAAAATAATGTTGTTTGACATATTTTATTGTGTATAGAAATATATATATGCTTATAGGAATTGTTTGTTTATTTTGTAAACATAAATGTATCATGACTTCTGCTTCTGGTTTCATGTTCAAGATATATACACGAACACTTGGATGCTTATGAATACTATATATTTGCTACTAGTTACTAAACGTTTATGAATTAAAACATTTCACTATGTTGCAGGGGAATGTTGTAATGTGAAGAGATGGGGTTTTGTATTTAATTAAAAATTGCAAAATTTAATTGATTTAATTAAAAACAATTACTCTGTTTGGCTTCATTTTTGGTTAATGTCATGATAGAGATTCTTCTTTTCAGATATCACGGCGGATTGCTATGACAACTACATGAGGATCAACCTTCATTTTAATGGCACTTTCTCCGGGATAGTGTACAGTACTGGATACGTTCACGATCCTGACTGTGTTTATATCAATGGTTCTTTCGAAAAGCGTTATGAGTTCTACATTAGGCTTAACAGGTGTGGCACCTTGGGGCAGAGGAAGGGGGATTACAACACTTATTTTGAGGAAGACAAAAAGGTACTAAAACATAGTCAGTCCTAACAAAAAATTTGACGGAGCGTGTTTATAAAATGATTAAAATTAAGTTTACATTATTACTTTTATATCTGTAATATATTAACTACGTGCGTATTAACATTTTAAAACATACCAATGACGGATTTATTCTATTGTTTAATAGTACTATCAGTTTATAGCGCAGTCGTAGAACGATGAACAAATTTACGCATTAAGGCGAAGAAGTCCTTTACTGTCTTGTTAGGTACTTCACGATGATTGGAAACTTATTATAACGACTTGTGAGCTGCAGAAAGTTTACGTGAATATGTTGAAAACAACTTTACGAACTCTAACTATACTTTTCTTCACATTACTTCCACTTTTGCGCACACTCAAGTAATCACTATATTGAACGATATTTTTCTGCGATTCTGCGAACTTTAATAAAAGTCTGCCGAATAATTTTAACGCATTAAGTTTCTGGATTCGACACACATACGCATAAGCATAGAAAAGTAATAATAGAAAGCAAAGAGGCTGCTGAAAACGTAGAGTGAGCACTCAAGCATATTTCTGGTCAGTCATCCATCCAAAGGAATCCATACTTTTTAGATGTTCAAAACCATATTTGCTCAATTGTATAGATGTATAGCGTGTTCAACCATTTTGGAAACACTTTTGAAAGATCGTACCGGGAAGACCGTTTAACATAGCGACCCACGAGTTGTTGCACGTGCAAGAATATTGTTTAAGGTTTGTTTACAGCATACACTCAACACAGCTAACATATACACCACGAGTTACATGCAAAATGTCCAGTCTGTACTCAATCTCTTACCAAGTGTTTGTGACATTGTTGGAGTTACCTTAATGAGGTTTCTTGGATATGTTGACACAGTTCATCTTTACTCCCAACCTTACTAGCGTAAAATTACGTCCTTTATTTCAAAAAACAACAACAAAAAACATAGGAGTAATGTCTGGAGAAAGCGAAGACCAGTTAATCGAGCCTCCCCTCCCAATCCACCTACCACCTAGTGAATGTTTCTTCAAGTGTGTTGTCGACGCTAGGGCTTCAGTATGGAAGGAGGGGCACCATCCTGCTGGAATAAGAAGTTAGGTTGTAATTTTTCCAATTGTAGCAAAACATAATTTTACAGCATATCAAGATTCGTGTTTCCTGTAACAGATGTGGAACATTAAACCAATAATATGACATACTTGGGAAATTGAACACATTCCGTTGAAGTTGTTCCAGGATTCATGCATATAGCGTACGAATAAAACACATTCTCGCATATCTTCTTGATCTTCGAAATAGTACAGTTCACTTCCTGTATATATTGTTCTTTGAAATAAGCAGTATATAGTGTAGCTTATCAATACTTCAAGATGTATACTTTAGTACTATATACTCTGGATTATCAGCACGTCAGAATTTATTCTTTAGTGGTATATATTTTCTAGCTAATATATACGGCAGGATTTATACTTTAGTAGTATATACTCTGGCTTATTAATAAGTCAAGATTTATACTTTAGTGGTATATATTCTGGCTAATATATATGGCAGGAGTTATACTTTAGTAGTATATACTCTGGCTTATTAATAAGTCAAGATTTATACTTTAGTGGCATATATTCTGGCTAATATATATGGCAGGAGTTATACTTTAGTAGTATATACTCTGGCTTATTAATAAGTCAAGATTTATACTTTAGTGGTATATATTCTGGCTAATATATATGGCAGGAGTTATACTTTAGT
Organism: Limulus polyphemus; assembly: GCF_000517525.1. Taxonomy (NCBI): domain Eukaryota; kingdom Metazoa; phylum Arthropoda; class Merostomata; order Xiphosura; family Limulidae; genus Limulus; species Limulus polyphemus. Next base: position 118,095 of record NW_013668835.1, read on the forward strand.
AGTATATACTCTGGCTTATTAATAAGTCAAGATTTATACTTTAGTGGCATATATTCTGGCTAATATATATGGTAGGAGTTATACTTTAGTGGTATATACTCTAGCTTATTAATAAGTCAAGATTTATATTTTAGCTGTATATATTCTGGCTAATATATACGGCAGGAGTTATACTTTAGTGGTATATACTCTAGCTTATTAATAAGTCAAGATTTATACTTTAGTTGTATATATTCTGGCTAATATATACGGCAGGAGTTATACTTTAGTGGTATATACTCTAGCTTATTAATAAGTCAAGATTTATACTTTAGTTGTATATATTCTGGCTAATGTATATGGCAGGATTTATACTTTAGTGGTATACATTCTGGCTAATATATATACGGCAGGAGTTATACTTTAGTGGTATATACTCTAGCTTATTAATAAGTCAAGATTTATACTTTAGTGGTATATATTCTGGCTAATATATATGGCAGGATTTATACTTTAGTGGTATACATTCTGGCTAATATATATACAGCAGGAGTTATACTTTAGTGGTATATACTCTAGCTTATTA
>NW_013668835.1:119511-133253 GCF_000517525.1 Limulus polyphemus
ATACCGCTGTGCCACTGGGGGGGAACCACAAATAACAAATTCAGTTAATACAATTTAAATCTCTTCAACCAAACGCACCTTGGCAGTTCTATAGTCTTCTGAGAAATGAACACCTTGATATTAGGAATACTTTGTAGAAAGTAAGAGATTTTACTGGATTGATTTTTTTATTAATCAAAAGAAACGATCTGCCGATTCTTTGTTGTGAAAGGAACGAAACCAAGAAGAATAAGTTCGGATTGTTATAAAAATTAAATAAAAAAAAACATCTCAAAGAATATCTTATCTTTAATTTGTTATCACAATAAAAAGGGTATACATAAATGCATCTTATTAATAATATAGGCTATTTCACCAAGTAATAAGAAACACTTGGTGAATCGAACCAAAAAATTTAAACATTGGTACAGATGTTGGTAGGTCAATGAATTTGTCTCAAGATACTACAGCTTGTCACATACGTAAGATACAAAAGGTGTGAGATCAATACCAACCTTTTTTTGCAGATGAGCTAGTAACTACAATTTACGACTCTTCCGGCTACACTTCAGAATTTTTAATATTTAGTCACGAACTAAAGTCGTTGCTACAGCCCTTAGTGATCTAATTTGTATTCGTAAAATTATTAAAACGTTTTTGAATGTTAACATACTATCTAAATAGGTTTTTCAATATCAATTGTTACAAACGCCAACAGTGATGATCTATGTTCAGCACCCACTAGGCAACGAAACAAGGCCTGTGTGATTGTTAGATAATAAGAGACTGAGTCATTGATCCAGCAGGAAACTTCAGAGAATCTTGGTTAAAACTTAGATCACACTAGTCTTTCAGTGGATATAGTCGGTCAGACCGTAGAAATTTTGTGTCGCAAATTGATTTTCAAAACAGCGACACTACACTGACAAAAACTAAGTATATGCTTTATATATCGAATAAGGAATAGTTCCAGAATTAAAATCTTTATTAGGCAATTACAGGATACAAACAATAACTACCCACCTTTTATGGTAAAATAAAGACCACCTAATTATTAAAACGTATCTAAACTTATCTAGAATATATATAATAGAAATACGTTTTACTCTTTTTTTTTCTTTGGCTAGACGAATATCTTTAGTGTGTTGTATTTTCATACATTGCACTGAACCAAAGATGTTTAATACCATGATCGGGTAATGTTGACCGTTACGTTAACCTTTGTTGTAGCTGCTACATGTGAATGTTTTATTTATTCAAGATGCATTTTAGACCATTTCAGACACACAGTAATTAAAATGTATATTGATCGTAAATCAGATAGTATTTTATGCGAAAAGAAACGATGATGGCTTCTATACTCACTTTTTTACGGTATTCAGAAAGGATATATTAGTATATTTGGGATTTTTGCTTAACTAACGTATTTAATTTATACTTAAACCACCCCAGAAGTATGTAGTGAATTTCCATTAATTCATACGATGTTTGAAGTATTACATAACATAACCACCTTTGTTCATGTCATTCCCCAGTGGATCAGTGGTAAGCTTAAGGGCTTCTAGTGCTAAGAATTGAAGTTTGATGTTCGATTCCTGTGGTGGGTACAAGACAAATATCCTATTGTAGAGCTTTACGATTAAACCAGTAAACCTTCTTGTTACATCGTATACCTTAGACGAAGGCTCTTAGTTTAAAGTGTGCATGACATGTGATTATGTGTTGTATATATATATATATATATGACCATCTTATCTATTATTACATTAAGGTACAACTTTAATATACTATCGTGACGACCATCAATGTGAGTTGAGTTCATGAGTTTACAAATCATCTTTATGCAATATTCAGATGATTTTGTATTCTGCTTGAATACAACTTAGGATTAATATCACTGAATAGGACTGAACAGTTTTAAAACACAATCATGATTTGACCTTTATAGAATTGGTTCTGAACGGTATATTTCATTTTTTTTTGCCATTATAAAAAATGACGATTGCAAAACGTTAGTGATCAATTTTTTGTATAACATTAATTTTCTACTTTTCCTTTTTTCCAGCACGTAGGGTTAGGAACTGATTCGGATTGTAGTTTAATTCTGATTATACACAAAAGTTTTTAATATTTACTAAGATATATCGTGTAGTGTTTTGTTTTTTTAATTTCCTAACAGTCAGTTAATGTTTTTCACACCTCTTACAATCCATCTAGTTCTGCCTGGAGCTTCAGAACGTAAATAGCGAAAGTGTGGCTGCTGCTCAAGTTATGTTGAAAATCTCCTCGGAATATAAAGAAAAAGTTTAATAAACATTTAACAGTGTTGGGTATGAAGCTAAATATACAACCTAACTGACTTATAAATAACTGTGTATTATAAAGCTAGAAGCTCTATCCGTACTTTTGGTACCGGGCATGGCTTAGTGGTTAGCGTGCCGGGTTTCGAATTCAGATGTCCGAGAGTTGAGTCGTGATATGCTTCTGAACATGACCCGCACTTTCAGCTGCTGGGGAGGGAGTTATTGGTGGCATATTCAATCTTGTTAGAGGTTACTTATCAACCCATTTAACCTATATACAGTATAAAATGCCAAATCAAATATGTCGGTTGTTTTTTGAATAAAGGCTACGACTAAAAAGGGGTGTGTGTGAGAATAATAGTGAATTTCCAAACCAATCTAACTTAAATTTAAATCAAATCTTGCATATCACAGTATTATTTCAACTGTTTGAACCCAATAAAGCTAGACAGTATATCTTATTACAGAATTAGTTTATCGGAGATTGTCTATTATAATGTATTTCTATTTTCTCTGTACCGCTGTTCCCGTTACTTGTTTACATTTGCTAGATTATGTGTATATATTCCTGTATATATTTTGTTTGTTTCTATAATATACGTTCTAGAATTTCGAAAATCCTATCTTTAGATATTTGAGAACGGCTTTCGACATTTTATCTCTCTCTCTCTCTCTTATAAGTAAAATTTTTTCTGAATGCCCATTATATTCCAAGGTAGGCCCAGCTTCCGATCAAAATAATTAAGAATATAAATATGCTGTTACCGTTACAGTCATTAAAATTGCAATTACCTATTACACCTATTGAAGAGCTGGCGAATTTCATGTAGTGTAGACTAGAGACTGTCTACTGGAGTGAATAAAAAAAAACTCGAGGGAACTTTATACTACACTGGTGAGGAGCTGCAAAAAACAACACCAGACGGAGTGAAAACTGTGGAAAATAAACCAAAAATATAAATACTACTAGAAATGTATTCCTTTGTACAAGGAGGAATACTGGATCTGTTACAATAATTTGAACGCAACTCTAACTGAACGGAACGAAATTATTCTACGTTTGATTTTGAATGACAAATGTAGTGCAAATAATATATTGTAGACACATCAGGGTGGTAGGTAGGTGTATGGAGTTTAGGTGCAATTGTTCGTTCACTATTGTAAGATGTGTATTTATGATGGAGAGAACTAAGGCATTCAAGAAAATACTAGTAACTATTTTTTATAGAACTGAAAAACGGCTTGAACCCAACTAAAGAAACAATTCTGACGGCCATGTTGATTTTTAGTTTCGCTCTAAGTACCGTGACTGGAAAGTACCATTATTTGCCATAAACGCTTTAGTTACAGATTAGAAACTGAATTACACATTACCATGGGAACTGTTACAGACGGGTGGTAAGCCACTGAACTTAGCTTACTATCTGTGTGATATAAAAGAAGGAAGCCATTAAACCAAGTTAATAAGATAAACTACTTTTGCCATTAATGTAACGGTAATAACAGTCAATTAAATATTTCAATAGTAAAGAAATTGTGTTTTACAAATCAAAACATTTCACGCCACATGTGATTATTATGTAACAGCAGATCATAGACTTTGGAAAACATACTGAACTGTACTTTTACGTAAACAAAAAATGTTTGGTTCTTGATAAAAAAAAAAAGGATATCATTAACTCAGTGCAACTTTCATTCATTTCAGGATATCATTAACTCAGTGCAACTTTCAATGTTCCTAGGAAGGGTCTTAAGGGAGTTCTCTAGTTTTCTGATAATCCACGTTTACATTAGTGAGAATTTCGACAGTTAACGAGATGAGACTTATCTTCTGAAAATATTATTAGTTCGATGAACCCAGGCTAATTGATGTGAAATTAATGGCATCAGGCAAAATATTTTGTAGATAGAAAATGTAATGAAACAAAACGTATAAAGAAAGAAAATTTGAAGTAGTTAATTTTTCATGTATTTAACAGATATGGCCTGGTTGAGCTACGAAAAGAGTTTAAGCTCAAACCATCTGTGTTAACGCGTAATCTGAAATCCCAAAATTAGTCTTAATTTTAACAGTTGTTATATTTTCCATCGTGTTAGTCTTAACTGTAACAATTGTTATATTTTCTATCGTGTTAGTCTTAACTTTAGCAGTTGTTATCTTTTCTATCGTGTTAGTCTTAACTTTAACATTTGTTATCTTTTTTGTCCTGTTAGTCTTAATTTTAACAGTTGTTATCTGTTCTAACGTGTTAGTCTTAACTTTAATAGTTGTTATCTTTTCTATCGTGTTAGTCTTAACTTTAGCAGTTGTTATCTTTTTTATCGTGTTAGTCTTAACTTTAACAGTTGTTATTTTTTATATCTTGTTAGTCTCAACGGTGCTACTGGAGAACTCTGAAGAGACGATCAGCTGATGTTTTAAAGCCTAAACCCACAACTTCGCCTGTTTTAGAAAGCATCAGTTTGTTCCAAGCTCTGGAAGTGCAACAAGAGAAAAGTCGAGTCGCTTCAAGGGAGCGAGAGAATAAAGGTCATTTTATTGGAGGTTTTTTCACATCTCGCTTATATTATGATATCAAACCATAACTTTTATTATGTGTAAACAAACAAATTAAAGAAAAAATAAGATATTTTAAACTGTGCAAAATGTTTAATGTTTCTAAATGTTTCTTTAAAAATTTGTGTTATTAATTATTTCTTTATTATATGCATAGGTATTAATATATTTGAATATCTTCTAGTAGCCATCACCTTAGAAGCTCAAATAATGCTTGTTCATTTAGATTGTATGTTTTTTTGCAAGATACTTCTTAAACATCTAAACAAGACTCCGAAGTAACGTAATTTGTTTAAGACGGGCTATTGTGACTTTTGGGCATAAAGTAGAAACTTCTTAAAAAAGATTATTATTTTAAAAGTTTAAACTAAGAAAGAAATGCAATAGTTGAGTTACGCGTTAGCTGGCCACCAGCTAAAAATACAACGTGTTCCTTTACCATCTAAAATGCCACTTTTTCATTGGTTCATTGCCACCGTTGAGGTTACTTTGTAGCGATAACGTCCTGTTATAGGAAATACCTACATAAACTTAGTGTATTACTAAGATGTAAAACTGTTTTAAAAAGTCATTTTAATGTATGGATCTCATCGAAAGTCCTATGTTATTCTTAAGTTTTAATGTATTCTTAAATTATGTATATTATTATAAACCTTTTCATACAGTGTGAAAATATACATGGTAAGTCACATGTTTTAATAAACTAATTTCTATTTACATTAAAACTTTTATCTTTAATCTAGGTGGCTATAAGGACGGAGGAGTCATATGTCTACAGAAGATGGGTTTTGCAGCTCTTTTAAGTGGTTTGATATTTGTTTTCATGCTCACCTCTGGACTGACAATTTGCTTATGTGTGCGCTTGCGCAGAGTTAAAAATACCATTGAGAAACAGTCGATTAAAGTGAAAGATCCATGCATACATCGCTTACGAAAATTATATAAATGATATTCTAAGCTACAGTGAACTTGAAATTTTGAGAAAATGAGGCATATAGTGTTTCTTTTCTACCTTAATCAATATCTTCTTTCTCGGTATCTTAATTTTCAGTTGGAACATATTATATCAATTATTTTGAAACGGTGGTTAGCAATTATTAAAAGGTTTGGTGAAAAGAAACTTCGGCTGTTAACTATGTCCAAAACACTACTGATATCAATGAGTTAAACTAATAACAACAGGAAGTGAAATGCACTGAATTCACGATATTTCGAATGAATGAAAGTTACACTGAATTCATGATATCCTGAAATGACATTCAAACGTTTTAAGTTTAAGTCAGTGTTAAAGCGTTGAATGACGACAACAACAAATTGATTAGAATTACTCAAATGATACAACAGAATAACTTACTGGACAAGCTCCGTGACACATGTGGATGTCACACTCCAAGTACAGAGCAAGGCTTCCTGTAAACCTGAAAGCTTTCAAGTAGGCAAACAACGTCACGTCTTGTCCACTGTTTCCGGTAATGTGCCCACGAAACGTGGTGATTAGTTTTTTATTGGTCACACATCTACAAATAATTATAGAGAGAAAGCAGTTGAAATATTTAGCATTCAATTAGGTTCGTTTCGTTGGAAATAAAAACTTAAAATAAAGAAAAAAAAATGTGCAACCACAAAACTAAGTTCCAATCTGATTATTATTGTGATACTTTTTCTACTTTGTTGTAAAAGTGTTTGAACATAAACTGTTTGACAGTTCCACTTGAGTGAAATTCACATAAGCATTAAAACTGCCATAACAAAAGTTAAAATTTAGATTTTACATTAAATTAACTTTATCTGTGGAGAAGTGAGTTTGTGTGTATACTTACTTTATTCTTAGAAGTTACTAAAATGGTTTATCTACAAATTATATTCTATTGTTCTACTCAGTTTCCGAATATAGATTAATATCACCTTAAATACATTCAACTTTATCCAAATAAGTTAAATTAGAGCTCATTCAAGGTATCAACACATTCAAGTAAAAATTAACCCTCACCCGTTGGAGTCAATCAACTGAAGACGTTTCTGCGCACCATTGTGGGCTATGCAGTTACTAACAAGGATATCAAACCCTTCTAAGTAAGAGAGAAAAAAAGAGAGAATAGATATGAATTAAAATATAGTAACTTAAAACTGGAATTAGGCATTTATCGATAATGACAGAGTAATATAAACATGGCATTAAACATTCTTTTCAGCCTATATTATATTGATTACTTATTAAACCTTGTCTTTGTTAATGCTATTGCAATTAAAGCAGTTATTGTGCTCATCAGTTGTTTCATGTTTGATAATTTGAACATGATATCTAACACACTAGACTGACAAATTAAGTACCTCAATGATAAGCTTTTAGAAGGAAGAAAAACTTAAAACTGAATTATTATTTGTATTCAAATTTGTATGTATTCGAATCCAAATGTTGATAACTTTTTCAAAAAAAAAAACAAAGTTAGGATATGTCAATCTTCAAGTTTACGTACCAAATATGATGTTTACTTAAATAATGTTTAATTACAAATACTATAATTATTCTTAAATAATTTACCAAGAGTATCTAAGTTAATTCAAATATATAAAGTTATAAAGTAACACTAAGAAGGTAACGCCAAGTAAAATATTAACATTTTTTAATGCTTGATACCTTCATTAAAGAAAAGGAAAAAATATCTGAACAATATTTATGAATCTTAATGAGAAAGAAACGAAGAAAACTGTTTACTGCCAAACAAATGGGGTATGGAATTCCTTAAAAGTTTGCTTATCCAAAGTACATAGTGATACATCTTAAAAGACATTTTAAATAGGTGGTAAAACGACGAATATTTATTTCGTTTGTCAAGTGAAAAGCATAAGTGGTGGAACTATCTCACGACGTAAACACAAGAAAAGCTGAAAGTACTTAGGAAAACTTTTCTGCTCCGTCCCACCTAGCTGACAGAGCTTAAGTCAGTTTTCGTTGTTAACGATTTGATGTGTTCAGCCTCTTTGGACGGAAAATAAATTACTTCTTTCTGTGTGAAAGTAATGAAGGTTAGTTACTTCACTGCAACATAAGCATTAAGCTTAAGACCAAAAGGTCGTCGTTGCGTGGCAACATAAAACGCTTGATTGCTGTCAATGTCTGCATTAGACATTAGGGTAGCAGTTTAGTAGAACGTTGTACTCCGGTTAGCGTCCTTCAAGGTGAACGGTCTGGTTACTGACATTACTCTTTTATGGGTTGAAAGGAAAAACGGGCTACATATAAATGTTGCCACGTGGTCTCGTACGAGCATTCACGTAAAACCCTAGTCTTTTTTTTTTAAACTAAAAATAAAAAGGTATGGATGTACTTGGGATAATTGACACTTATTCATTATGGAGGTCACGGAGAGAAACAAAGCGATAAAAGTATTCGTCTTTGTTGTTGCTAAGATACGTTATTTTTCAAGTACTCGTATCAGTTGTGAATAATCATAAACATGTATGCAGTTATTGAACGCGTATCGTATACCCAATAAAGTACCCTAACTATGAATTAATACAAGTTAAAATGATCACAAAGCAGCATTTAAGTACCAGCGAACGAATAGAATAAAAACCTCATAAGTATTCACAAATGTTATTATTTTTTATTAGGTGTTTACAGTCAGACAGACAAGCATACACGGATAATTTAAATAATTAATTATTAAGAATCAAATCAGTTTCTTCTCGTGTCATATTTACAACCTTAGTTTTGGAAGTTCGTTTAGCTTAGCAACTTTTAAAACACACCTTAAAATCATAAAAGGTTGCTGTTACACCTTAAAAACATAAAAGGTTTCCTTGCTGTTACACCTTAAAAATATAAAAGGTTCCCTTGCTGTTCAGGAGAAGCTCCTGAAATGAAGTTATTCCTTTCAATATCTTAGAATGCTAAAAATTACTGGTATTATTTTATAGTTAACATAATTTAAAAACCGAATGTTCACTAGAAAACATTAAAGGGAAGAGTTATATAAATAGATGAATTTCGTTTATGTTTGCGACTGTAGACTATTTAGAATACAAGATTATATACTCAAAACTCGGAACTTCGCACACATTTACTTTGTTGGATCGGTGTTGTTTTGTTTGTGTAGTTTCGAGAGAAATCTTAGATTCAGATGCCTCCTGAGTCCAAAACCGTAATTAGATCTCAAATCGGTCAAGAGCTGACGGAGCTATGAGCTAAAAGTTTGTACTTGAAAAAACTCGGAGTCATTCTATGAGCCGCTATGCCGCGGCTAAAAATCATATAGAATAGGTAAATTAAATAAGAAATGTAATATCTCACGACACCATAAAAAAGTGCTATTTATTCTGGTCTATTAATATTTCAGGAATTATACTGAAGTGCTATATACTCTGGTCTATCAGTGTGTGAGGGGTTTATACCTTAGTTATATATTTACTGACTTATTAATATGTCATGTTTTATAATGAAGTGTTACGTACTCTAGTTTATCAGTATGTTAGAATTTATATTTTCATTTAGATACTATTTACATTGTCCTATCAGAATAACAAAATATCTTATTTCATTTTTTTTTTGCTATATGCACTGGCCTTAAATTCTTTAGTTGAACTGGTGATGACAGAGAATATGATAGCGATTACAGAAAAAAAATATTCTACAGAATTAGTAAGTTTTGGTTTCGTTCTCGTGTGGTAATGTGTTATGGATTATGCAGCGTACAGGCGGTTAGATTTTTGTTGAACAACCAAAGGTTTAAAGAAAATAGCAAAATAGGTGTGGATGCCCAAAGCGAAATGAAATGATGGACAAAACACAAATTTATTTATTGTATGACAACACTACTCAATACACATGACAACGGAGGACTTTGCACGCTGATTGGACTTATATGATAAACAAGAGCCCATTTGTACGTGAAAAAAGGAGGGGGGAGCTTTCTCCAATGACTCACACAATCACATCCACAAGAATTCTACAATCAGACAGAGTAATCTCCTATGAAGAATATGTTATTTTTCCGAAGCTGGACACAATCAGACACAGTAACCTCCTTAGACGACCATATCAATTCGCCATCGCTGGATATATTGAAGTAACACTATATTTTGTTGGCCTTGTAATAAACATAAGAAAGCTTTCAAGAAGTCGGTCACAGGTGTTCTAGTTCTTATTTCTATACTCTGAACTAGGACATAACACAGATTTTGAATACGTGGGTCTACATATATTGCTTTAGTGAAACCAATATTAGAAACATAATATTTATTTAATTTCGTATTTGAATTTAATTAAAATTTTATCAGCGTCACAATTAAACTTATCAGTAGAAATAAGAATCATGGTCCTGAATTAATAATTTTTGTATTTCCAATATTTATTTCGCTTACTCCCATCATTCTTCTCAAAAATAAAATTATTTTGTGGTTATTTGGGTTATTCACAAACTCACAATTATAATTAATTAATCGTATTATAATTGTGAAGTAGTAACCAACGAACGTTGTATTACATAATGCCGAACTTACATTTTGTTACATATTTAATGTAATAAAATATAAATTTGGCATTATGTACAACAACGTTTGTTGGTTATTAATACTTAGCTTGGAACTGATAAACTAGAAAGAAAGCAGCCAACTCATAGGATGCTCTAATTGAATAGTGGGATTTGACTGTCACTCTTATAACGTATCTATGGGGTAAAATTGCGGGTCACGATTTAGCGACAATGGAACTCTCGGATTATTAGGTCGGTGCTGTACCACTAGGCCACACACTCTGCCCATAAGAAGATGAAGATAAAAAAATCAAACAATCTCTTGAAGCGAAGGAGGGGAATAAGTAATGGAGATAAATCAGAACAATATAAGGTATTTTAGACTCGTGAGGGTGAAAAGATATAAGGTAGTGTTTCAGTGTGTGTTTATTTGTGTTTTTTTATAGCAAAACTACATCGGGCTATCTGCTGTGTCCACCTAGGGGAATCGAACCCTTGATTTCAGTCGGGGGACTAGTATTTCAGACTCAGTAGGGTGAAAATATATAAGGTATTTTTCAGATTCGTAAGAGTAATGTGAACTAAGAGCTAAATGTTCTATTGTTCTCATGTAGCTTTTGTGTTTCGCGCACAGCACTCTAATGAGTACATGTGGAACACCATTACTGTTCAGTATAACTCTGTCATCGAAGAAGAATGGGATGAAAATTTCCGAGTTACGTGTGAATATGGCTATGATTTTCGAAAAACGGTTACATTTCCTTTGGCGAACGTCGAGTAAGTATAAAATAAAATAAAAAACATTATATTTCTTTATTCATGGCCATCAAGAAAATGTGGAAAGTAATTAGGAAAATATTTGTACTAGATTAATTTACTTTTTAATGTTTCTTGTGGTTAGGTAATCAATATATTCTATAATAATCGAACGATGAAACTTTTTCTAAGATTAATCTTTTTCAAGGATTATGTCGCTATAGTTAATCTTTTTTAAAGCTAGAAATTCATTTCGTCGTATACGACTGAACGTTAATTTACTCTCCTCATCTTTGTAGTAACATGGTTACAGCGAATATGTTCTTCACAACATGGTTACTTCAGCTGTATATTTTACATCCCCATGTTAATTCTTTCCAGAGTAGTTGTGTTGTTCTTATCATATCAGTGAAAACATAGCAAACTTATTCTTCCCTCAAGCTACCCAAACGTCTACATTTACATTGTTGGTTGGATCCAAAAACCAGTAGAACGGCTACATCAGTGCAAGTTAATTTATTACATGGTTGAAACTGTTAATTTTTATAACACGAATGTCACGTTTCCTAAAAAATATACCTTGATCTTTTCGTTTATTAAATGCTTTGTGTTTTGTTTTACCTGTTATTTTCAGGGTGAATACGGGAAACCCCGTTGTGTTCACTCTAACTCCACCTGAGTGTTATATGGAGATCAAGGAAGGCTTTAATGTCAGAGGTCATCAGATAGATGGACCAGTCAGTGTGGGAGATCCATTGACTCTGATAATCCAAATGAAGAGTGAAAACAGTTAGGTTTCGTAATGTTAACCTTAAACACACACTAACAATATTTGGTGACAGAGTTATCTAGCACCATCTGTAAGATTTTCCTCTTTTATCTGAAAATAGGATTTTAAAATTGGGAAGATAGCTTTGATTTCTTCTACTACTACTTTAACAAAAAGTACTAGGCCTAAATCATGTGTAAAAGCTTATTTTAATTTACCTACCAGGGTAAATGCAATCTTTGTTTTTACTACATTTCACTTAATGTTGTTCTTATGGGTGTAAAGATAAAAAAAAGTAAGCTTTATAAAAATCTGAAGTGCAATTTATGAAAGTGATCAAATGAAAAGCTGTACTGGGTAAGCCTAAGTCATTTTTATCATGGTTATCTTTGCAATGTCCCTCCCGTGTTTGAAATAGTTTAAAAACTAGGAATAAAAATGCACAGATTGTTTATACATGCAAGTGGACATATTAACAGGTCGTTAATAAACTCCCAAAACATGAATCATCTTTAAAAATGTTCATATTTTGGGAAACAGGCTTGCTTTTTCTGGTGACAACGAAAGACGAGTTTCCCTTATCACAAGATGCACTGTTTAATAACTGATAGGGTAATCAAGAAAAATATCACCTGGTTCTTGTATATTTTGAACATTTTTTGGAGGAAATTCAAATTCCTTATATGAAAACAAGAAAATATATAGTGATGAAACTCGCTCTCAGATACAAATAATAGGTTAACAAATATAATTAGAAACGCTAATCTGTTTTAATTAAATGCTTTAACAGTTTTCTGCTCTGCCCGGAGCTTAAAATATATCATAACATAATTTCATGAAAACACGCTTAAATTAAAATATGTAATCTAAGCTTGTGATAAAAGTTTACAACGCTTTATTTTCATGCGACATATATCATAACATAATTTCATGAAAACACGCTTAAATTAAAATATGTAATCAAAGCTTGTGATAAAAGTTTACAACGCTTTATTTTCATGCGACCATAAAATGATATATTTAAAAAGCTATTAATATTTATTTTGATCACTTTGATATCTAGCTGACTTTAATATTGTTGGTTCTTATTGATAAAAAAAATAATTCACCATTCTGTGATTTTGTATAGAGTATATGCATTTTTTAATTGTTCAGTGAAGTTTCTGATCAACTTTCAATTTACATCGCTCAATAAAGAGAAATAAACTCATCGTGAAAACTCAGATCTGACCATTCCACTCATCTCATTGCTCAATTAGGTTAAACGATTATTACCATTAGAATTTACTAAACACTTGTTACCTGTAGTTACAACCAGTGAGCACTAATAATAAAAAAGCTCAATAGCCGCGGCAATTAAAATTATTTTAGGCAGGATTAGAGTAAATTAATCTATGAGAGCTTGAGCATGATCAAATACATCAATCGAAAGAGTTTGAAAAGTACATATACTGGTGTATTGATAATCCAGTCATTAAAGTATGAATTCTGCCGTATTGATTACCCAGAGTATATAGCAATAAATTATAATTTTTCTTGCGTACTGATAAGCAAGGGTATATAATATTAAATTATTAATCTTGACCTATTGGTAAGCCAGAGTGTATATATATATCACTCAAGTACATAAAAACAAGCCAGTGTATATAGCATTAAAGTATATATAATGGCGCATTGATTAGCACTCAAGTGTAAATCCTGACGTATTGATAAACCAGTGTATGTTGATAATACTTAAGTATAAATCCAGAGGTACTGATTATCCAGAATATACAGTACTAAAGTATAAATCTTGACTTATTAATAAGCTAGAGTATATACCACTAAAGTATAAATCTTGTTGTATATATTAGCCAGAATATATACCACTAAAGTATAAATACTGATTTATTAATAAGCTAGAG